>NW_027228741.1:0-131074 GCF_037783145.1 Equus przewalskii | reverse complement strand
ACATGCAGGAGATTCCGGTATCACCTGCCGGGCATGCATGAACCATCTCTCAGACGTGCCAGAACCATGTTCCGGACACACGGGTACCACCTGCCGAGCTCGCCGGAACCACCTGCTGGACACGCCAAAATCACCTGCCGGCTACGCCAGAACCACTCGGCAGACACTCCGGAATCGCATGTCAGGCATTCCGGAACCACGTCTCAGAGTTGCCAGAACCACATGCCGGACACTCCGGAATCACCTCCCGGGCATGCTGGAACCATCTCTCAGACGTGCCAGAACCATGTTCCGGACACGCCGGTACCACCTGCCCAGCTCGCCGGAACCACCTGCTTGACACGCCAGAATCAGCTGCCGGCTATGCAAGAACCACTCGGGAGACACTCCGGAATCACCTGCCGGGCATGCCAGAACCACCTCTCAGAGGTGCCAGAACCACATGCCGGACACTCCGGAATCACCTGCCGGGCGTGCCGGAGCCATCTCTCAGACGTGCCACAACCACGTGCCGAAGAAACCAGAAGCAGCTGCCGAGCTCGCCGGAACCACCTGCTGGACATGCCGGAACCACCTGCCTCACAGGCCAAAATCATATGACGGCTACGCCAAAACCACTTGGTGGACACTCCAGAATCACCTTGCGGGCATGTCGGAACCACGTCATGGACAGACGGCAAACACCTGCCGGACCTGCCGGAACCACCTGCCGAACACGCCGGAACCACCTGCTCGACTCACCAGAACCAACAGACGGACACATCAGAAACAAATGCGGGGTACACCAGAACCACTTGGAGGACTCTCCGGGATCACCTGCCGGGCATGCCGGAACCGCCTCTCAGACGTGCCAGAACCATGTTCCGGACACGCTGGTACCACCTGCCGAGATCGCCAGAACCACCTGCTGGACACGCCAAATTCACCTGCCAGCTACGCCAGAACCACACGGCAGACACTCCGGAATCACCTGCCGGGCTGTCTGGAACCACCTGCCGGTTACGCCAACATCACCTTTCAGCTACGCCAGAACCACTTGGCGGACACTCCGGAAACGCCTCTCCGGCCGGCCGGAAATACCTCTCAGACGTGCCAGAACCAAGTGCCTGAGATGCCGGAACCACTCCCCGTACAGACCGAAACCACCTGCCAGACCCGCCTGAACCCCCTGGCGAGCACGCCTGATCCACCTGCTCAACTAGCCGGAACCACCTTCCTGACACGCCAAAATAACCTGCCGGCTACGCCACAACCATTTGGTGAACACTTCGGAATCACCTGCCGGGCTGGCTCCAGAACCACTCGGCAGACTCTCCGGAACCACCTGCCGGGCATGCCGGAACCACCTCTCAGACATACCGGAACCACATGCCAATGACACCGGAAGCACCTTCCGAGCACGCCAGAACCACCTGGTCGACTCGCCAAAACCACCTGCTGGACACGCCAAAATCACCTCCCAACTACGCCACAACTATTTGGTGAACTCTTCGGAATCACCTGCCGGGCTGGCTGGAACCACCTGGTGGTCACGCCAACATCACCTGCCAGCTATGCCAGAACCACTTGCCGGACACCATGGAAACACCTGTCGGGCCGGCCGGAACCACCTCTCAGACATGCCAGAACCATGTGCCTGAGATGCCGGAACCACTCCCCGAACAGACCGAAACCACCTGTCAGACCCGCCTGAACCCCTGGCGAGCACGCCTCATCCACCTGCTCAACTAGCCGGAACCAACTTCCTGACACGCCAAAATCACCTGCCAGGTATACCAGAACCACTTGGTGGACACTCCGGAATCATCTGCCGGACATGGCGGAACCACCTCTCAGACATGCCGGAACCACATGCCAATGACACCGGAAGCACCTGCCGAGCACGCCAGAACCACCTGCTCGACTCGGCAAAACCACCTGCTGCACACGCCAGAACCACTCGGCAGACACTCCGGAATCACCTGCCGGGCTGGCTGGAACCACCTGCCGGTCACGCCAACATCACCTTTCAGCTACGCCAGAAACACTTGGCGGACACTCCGGAATCACCTGTCGGGCCGACCACAACCACCTCTCTGACGTGTCAGAACCATGTGCCTGAGATGCCGGAACCACTCCCCTAACAGACCGAAACCACGTGCCAGACCCGCCTGAACCCCCTGGCGAGCACGCCTGATCCAGCTGCTCAACTAGCCGGAACCACCTTCCTGACACGCCAAAATCACCTGCCAGGTATACCAGAACCACTTGGTGGACACTCCGGAATCATCTGCCGGACATGCCAGAACCAGCTCTCAGACACACCAGAACCACGTGCAAGAGACGCCGGAAGCACCAGCTGAGCATTCCTGAGCCACCTGCTCGACTCGCAAGAAACACCTGTCGGACATGCCAAAATCACCTGCCGGGTACGCCAGAAACACTTGGCAGACGCTCCGGAATCACCTGTCGGGAGTGCCGGAACCACCTCTCAGACTTGCCAGAACCATGTTCTGGACACGCCGGTAGCAACCTGCCGAGTATGCCGGAACCAGCTGATCCACTCCTCAGAACCACCTAGTGGACACGCAAAAATCAACTGCCGGCTACGCCAGAACCACTCGGCAGACACTCCGGAATCACATGCCAGACATTCCGGAACCACCTCTCCGAGGTGCCAGAACCAAATGCCGGACACTCCGGTATCACCTGCCGGGCATGCCGGAACCAACTCTCAGAGGTGCCAGAACCACATGCGTGACACTCCGGAATCACCTGCCGGGCATGCTGGATCCACGTGCTGGACATGCCGGAATCACGTGCCGGACATGCCGGAACCACCTGCCGGACATTCCTGAACCACCGGCTCGACTCGCCGGAGCCATTGCCGGACATGCAAAATCACCTGCCGGCTACGCCAGAACCACTTGGCGAACACTCCGGTATCACCTGTCGGGCATGCCGCAACCACCTCTCAGAGGTGCCGGAACCACATGCCAATGACACCGGAAGCACCTGCCGAGTACGCCAGAACCACCTGCTCGACTCCCCACATCCACCTGCTGGACACGCCAAAATCACCTGCCGACTACGCCACAACCATTCAGGAGACACTTCGGAATCACGTGCCGGGCTGGCTGGAACCACCTCTGGTCACGCCAACATCACCTGCCAGCTGTGCCAGAACCAAATGCCGGACACCTGGAAACACCTGTCGGGCCGGCCGTAACCACCTCTCAGAGGTGCCAGAACCAGTCCTAGATGCCGGAACCACACCCAGAACAGATCCGAATCCACTTGCCAGACCCGCCTGAACCACCTGCCGGAGCATGCCGGAACCACCTACTCGACTCGCCGGAACCATTACCGGACATGCTAAAATCACCTGCCGGGTACGCCACAACCACTTGGCGGACACTCCGGAATCATCTGCCGGACATGGCGGAACCAGCTCTCAGACACGCCGGAACCACGTGCCAGAAACGCCGGAAGCACCTGCCGAGCATGCCAGAACCAAATGCTCGAATTGCCAGAAACACCTGCCGGACACGCCAAAATCACCTGCCGGGTACGCAGAACCATGTGGCGGACACTCCGGAATCACCTGTCGGGCATGCCGGAACCAACTCTCAGACGTGCCAGAACCTCGTGCCGGTCACGCCGGAAACACCTGCTGGACACGCCAGAACCACCGGCTCGAGTCGCCGGAACCAACGCCGGACATGCAAAATGACCTGCCGGCTACGCCAGAACCAGTTGGCGAACACTCCTTAATCACCTGTCGGGCATGCCGGAACCACCTCTCAGACTTGCCAGCACCATGTGCTGGACACGCCGGTACCACCTGCAGAGTATGCCGGAACCACCTGATCCACTCCCCAGAACCACCTGCTGGACACGCCAGAATCACCTGCCGACTACGCCAGAACCACTTAGCAGACACTCCGGAACCACCTGCCGGGCATGCCGGAACCACCTCTCAGAGGTGCCAGAACCACATGCCGGACACTCCGGAATCACCTGCCGGGCATGCCGGAACCATCTCTCAGACGTGCCAGAACCATGTTCCGGACACGCTGGTACCACCTGCCGAGCTCGCCAGAACCACCTGCTGGACACGCCAAATTCACCTTCCAGCTACGCCAGAACCACACGGCAGACACTCCGGAATCACCTGCCGGGCTGTCTGGAACCACCTGCCGGTCACGCCAACATCACCTTTCAGATACGCCAGAACCACTTGGCGGACACTCCAGAAACGCCTCTCCGGCTGGCCGGAAACACCTCTCACACGTGCCAGAACCAAGTGCCTGAGATGCCGGAACCACTCCCCGAACAGACCGAAACCACCTGCCAGACCCGCCTGAACCCCCTGGCGAGCACGCCTGATCCACCTGCTCAACTAGACGGAACCACCTTCCTGACACGCCAAAATAACCTGCCGGCTACGCCACAACCATTTGGTGAACTCTTCGGAATCACCTGCCGGGCTGGCTCCAGAACCACTCGGCAGACTCTCCGGAACCACCTGCCGGGCATGCCGGAACCACCTCTCAGACATGCCGGAACCACATGCCAATGACACCGGAAGCACCTGCCGAGCACGCCAGAACCACCTGCTCGACTCGCTAAAACCACCTGCTGGACACGCCAAAATCACCTGCCGGCTACGCCACAACTATTTGGTGAACTCTTCGGAATCACCTGCCGGGCTTGCTGGAACCACCTGCCTGTCACGACAACATCACGTGCCAGCTGTGCCAGAACCACTTGCCGGACACCATGGAAACACCTGCCGGGCCGGCCGGAACCACCTTTCAGACATGCCAGAACCATGTGCCTGAGATGCCGGAACCACTCCCCGAACAGACCGAAACCACCTGCCAGACCCGCCTGAACCCCCTGGCGAGCACGCCTGATCCACCTGCTCAACTAGCCGGAACCAACTTCCTGACACGCCAAAATCACCTGCCAGGTATACCAGAACCACTTGGTGGACACTCCGGAATCTTCTGCCGGACATGCCAGAACCAGCTCTCAGACACACCAGAACCACGTGCCAGAGACGCCGGAAGCACCAGCTGAGCATGCCTGAGCCACCTGCTGGACTCGCAAGAAACACCTGTCGGACATGCCAAAATCACCTGCTGGGTACGCCAGAAACACTTGGCGGATGCTCCGGAATCACCTGTCGGGCATGCCGGAACCAACTCTCAGACGTGCCGGTCACACCAGAAGCACCTGCCGGACACGCCGGAACCACCGGCTCGACTCGCCGGAACCACCGCCGGACATGCAAAATGACCTGCCGGCTACGCCACAACCACTTGGCGAACACTCAGGAATCACCTGTCGGGCATGCCGGAACCGCCTCTCAGACTTGCCAGAACCACATGCCGGACACTCCGGAATCACCTGCCGGGCATGCCGGAACCATCTCTCAGACGTGCCAGAACCATGTTCCGGACACGCCGGTACCAACTGCCGAGCTCGCCGGAACCCCCTGCTGGACACGCCAAAATCACCTGCCAGCTACGCCAGAACCACCCGGCAGACACTCCGGAATCACCTGCCGGGCTGGCTGGAACCACCTGCCGGTCACGCCAACATGACCTTTCAGCTACGCCAGAACCACTTGGCGGACACTCCGGAAACACCTCTCCGGCCGGCCGGAACCACCTCTCAGAGGTGCCAGAACCACTCGGCAGACACGCCGGTATCACCTGCCGGGCATGCCAGAACCACCTCTCAGAGGTGCCAGAACCACATGCCGGACACTCCGGAATCACCTGCCGGACATGCCGGAACCACCGGCTCGACTCGCCGGAACCATTGCCGGACATGCAAAATCACCTGCCGGCTATGCCAGAACCACTTGGGGAACACTCCGGAATCACCTGCCGGGCATGGCAGAACCACCTCTCAGACAAGCCGGAACCACATGCCTATGACACCGGAAGCACCTGCCGAGCACGCCAGAACCACCTGCTCGACTCTCCAAAACCACCTGCTGGACACGCCAAAATCACCTTCCGGCTACGCCACAACCATTTGGTGAACAGTTCGGAATCACCTGCCGGGCTGGCTGGAACCACCTGCCGGTCACGCCAACATCACCTGTCAGCTATGCCAGAACCACTTGGCGGACACCATGGAAACACCTGTCGGGCCGGCCGGAACCACCTCTCAGACGTGCCAGAACCATGTGCCTGAGATGCTGGAACCACACCCCGAACACACCGAAATCACCTGCCAGACCCGCCTGAACCACCTGCCGAGCACGCCAGAACCAGCTGCTCGACTCGCCAAAACCACCTGCTGGACACGCCAAAATCACCTGCCGGCTACGCCAGAACCACTCGGCAGACACTCCGGAATCACATGTCAGGCATTCCGGAATCACCTCTCAGAGGTGCCAGAACCACATGCCGGAGACTCAGGAATCACCTGCCGGGCATGCCTGAACCACCTCTCAGAGGTGCCAGAACCACATGCCGGACACTCCGGAATCACCTGCCGGGCGTGCCGGAACCATCTCTCAGGAGTGCCAGAACCACGTGCCGAAGAGACCAGAAGCACCTTCCGAGCTCGCCGGAACCACCTGCTGGACATGCCGGAACCACCTGCCTCACAGGCCAAAATCATATGCCGGCTATGCCAAAACAACTTGGCGGACACTCCAGAATCACCTGCCGGGCATGCCAGCACAACCTCTCTCAAGTGCCAGAAGCACGTGACGGACAGGCCGGAACCATCTCCCGGACAGACCGGAAACACAGGAAACACTCGCCGGAACCACCTGTTTGACTCACTGGTCCCACCTGCCGGATACGCCAAAATCACCTGCCCGCTACACCAGAACCGATTGGTGGACAAGCCGGAATCACGTGAAGTGCATGCCGACACAACCTCTCAGACGTGCCAGAACCTCGTGCCGGACACCCCAGACCCACATGCTGGACAGACCGTAACCACCTGCCTGACACGACGGAACCACCGGCTAGACTCGCCGGAACCATGGCCGGACATGCAAAATCACCTGCCGGCTACGGCAGAACCGCTTGGCGAACACTCGGGAATCACCTGCCGGGCATGGCGGAACCACCTCTCAGACATGCCGGAACCACATGCCAATGACACCGGAAGCACCTGCCGAGCACGCCAGAACCACCTGCTCGACTCGCGAAAACCACCTGCTGGACACGCCAAAATCACCTGCCGGCTACGCCACAACCATTTGGTGAACACTTCGGAATCACCTGCCGGGCTGGCTGGAACCACCTGCCGGTCACGCCAACATCACCTGCCAGCTACGCCAGAACCACTTGGCGAACACCATGGAAACACCTGTCGGGCCGGCCGGAACCACCTCTCAGACGTGCCAGAACCATGTGCCTGAGATTCCGGAACCACACCCCGAACAGACCGAAACCACCTGCCAGACCCGCCTGAAACACCTGCCGAGCACGCCGGAACCACCTACTCGACTCGCCGGAACCACCTACCTGACACACCAAAATCACCTGCCAGGTATGCCAGAGCCACTTAGTGGACACTCCGGAATCATCTGCCGGACATGCCAGAACCAGCTCTCAGACACACCAGAATCACGTGCCAGACATGCCGGAAGCACCTGCTGAGCATGCCTGAGCCAAATGCTCGACTTGCAAGAAACACCTGCCAGACACGCCAAAATCACCTGCCGGGTACGCCAGAACCACGTGGCGGACACTCCGGAATCACCTGTCGGGCATGCCCAAACCACCTCTCAGACGTGCCAGAACCTCGTGCCGGACACGCCAGAACCACCTGCCGGACAGACCGGAACCACCTACCGGACATGCCGGAACCACTGGCTCGACTCGCCGGAACCACCACCGGACATTCAAAATCACCTGCCGGCTACGCCAGAACCACTTGGCGAACACTCCGGAATCACCTGCTGGGCATGCTGGAACCACCTCTCAGACTTGCCAGAACCATGTTCCGGACACGCCGGTACCACCTGCAGAGTATGCCGCAACCACCTGATCCAATCCCCAGAACCACCTGCTGGACACGCCAGAATCAGCTGCCGGCTATGCAAGAACCACTGGGCAGACACTCCGGAATCACATGTCAGGCATGCCGGAACCACCTCTCAGAGGTGCCAGAACCACATGCCGGGCACTCCGGAATCACCTGCCGGGCGTGCCGGAACCATCTCTCAGACGTGCCACAACCACATGCCGAAGAGACCAGAAGCACCTGCCGAGCTCGCCGGAACCACCTGATGGACATGCCGGAACCACCTGCCTCACAGGCCAAAATCATATGCCAGCTACGCCAAAACCACTTGGTGGTCACTCCAGAATCACCTTGCGGGCATGCCGGAACCACGTCATGGACAGATGGCAAACACCTGCCGGACCTGCCGGAACCACCTGCCGAGCACGCCGGAAACACCTGCTCGACTCACCAGAGCCACCCGCCGGACACATCATAAACACCTGCGGGGTACACCAGAACCACTTGGAGGACTCTCCGGGATCACCTGCCGGGCATGCCGGAACCACCTCACAGACGTGCCAGAACCATGTGCCGGACACGCCGCAACCACCTGCCGAGTATGCCGGAACCACCTGCTCCACTCCCCAGAACCACCTGCTGGACGCGCCAAAATCACCTGCCGGATACGCCAGAACCACTTGTCGGACACTCCGGAATCACCTGCCGGGCAGGCTGGAACCACCTCTCAGAGGTGCCACAGCCACATGCAGGAGACGGCGGTAGCACCTGCCGAGAATGCCGGAAGTTCCTGATCCACTCCCCAGAACCACCTGCCGGACACGCCGGCACCACCTGCTTGACTCTCCAGAACCACCTGCCGGAAACGCCAGAATCACCAGCCGGCTACGCCAGAACCAATTGTCGAACACTCTGCAATCACCTGCCGGGCATGCCGGAACCACCTCTCAGACTTGCCAGAAAAATGTTCCGGACACGCCGGTACCACCTGCCGAGTATGCCGGAACCACCTGATCCACTCCCCAGAAAAACCTGCTGGACACGCCAGAATCACCTGCCGGCTACGCCAGATCCATTCGGCAGACACTCCGGAACCACCTGCCGGGCATGCCGGAACCAGCTCTCAGAGGTGCCAGAACCACATGCAGGAGATTCCGGTATCACCTGCCGGGCATGCATGAACCATCTCTCAGACGTGCCAGAACCATGTTCCGGACACACGGGTACCACCTGCCGAGCTCGCCGGAACCACCTGCTGGACACGCCAAAATCACCTGCCGGCTACGCCAGAACCACTCGGCAGACACTCCGGAATCGCATGTCAGGCATTCCGGAACCACGTCTCAGAGTTGCCAGAACCACATGCCGGACACTCCGGAATCACCTCCCGGGCATGCTGGAACCATCTCTCAGACGTGCCAGAACCATGTTCCGGACACGCCGGTACCACCTGCCCAGCTCGCCGGAACCACCTGCTTGACACGCCAGAATCAGCTGCCGGCTATGCAAGAACCACTCGGGAGACACTCCGGAATCACCTGCCGGGCATGCCAGAACCACCTCTCAGAGGTGCCAGAACCACATGCCGGACACTCCGGAATCACCTGCCGGGCGTGCCGGAGCCATCTCTCAGACGTGCCACAACCACGTGCCGAAGAAACCAGAAGCAGCTGCCGAGCTCGCCGGAACCACCTGCTGGACATGCCGGAACCACCTGCCTCACAGGCCAAAATCATATGACGGCTACGCCAAAACCACTTGGTGGACACTCCAGAATCACCTTGCGGGCATGGCGGAACCACGTCATGGACAGACGGCAAACACCTGCCGGACCTGCCGGAACCACCTGCCGAACACGCCGGAACCACCTGCTCGACTCACCAGAACCAACAGACGGACACATCAGAAACAAATGCGGGGTACACCAGAACCACTTGGAGGACTCTCCGGGATCACCTGCCGGGCATGCCGGAACCGCCTCTCAGACGTGCCAGAACCATGTTCCGGACACGCTGGTACCACCTGCCGAGATCGCCAGAACCACCTGCTGGACACGCGAAATTCACCTGCCAGCTACGCCAGAACCACACGGCAGACACTCCGGAATCACCTGCCGGGCTGTCTGGAACCACCTGCCGGTTACGCCAACATCACCTTTCAGCTACGCCAGAACCACTTGGCGGACACTCCGGAAACGCCTCTCCGGCCGGCCGGAAATACCTCTCAGACGTGCCAGAACCAAGTGCCTGAGATGCCGGAACCACTCCCCGTACAGACCGAAACCACCTGCCAGACCCGCCTGAACCCCCTGGCGAGCACGCCTGATCCACCTGCTCAACTAGCCGGAACCACCTTCCTGACACGCCAAAATAACCTGCCGGCTACGCCACAACCATTTGGTGAACACTTCGGAATCACCTGCCGGGCTGGCTCCAGAACCACTCGGCAGACTCTCCGGAACCACCTGCCGGGCATGCCGGAACCACCTCTCAGACATACCGGAACCACATGCCAATGACACCGGAAGCACCTTCCGAGCACGCCAGAACCACCTGGTCGACTCGCCAAAACCACCTGCTGGACACGCCAAAATCACCTGCCAACTACGCCACAACTATTTGGTGAACTCTTCGGAATCACCTGCCGGGCTTGCTGGAACCACCTGGCGGTCACGCCAACATCACCTGCCAGCTATGCCAGAACCACTTGCCGGACACCATGGAAACACCTGTCGGGCCGGCCGGAACCACCTCTCAGACATGCCAGAACCATGTGCCTGAGATGCCGGAACCACTCCCCGAACAGACCGAAACCACCTGTCAGACCCGCCTGAACCCCTGGCGAGCACGCCTCATCCACCTGCTCAACTAGCCGGAACCAACTTCCTGACACGCCAAAATCACCTGCCAGGTATACCAGAACCACTTGGTGGACACTCCGGAATCATCTGCCGGACATGGCGGAACCACCTCTCAGACATGCCGGAACCACATGCCAATGACACCGGAAGCACCTGCCGAGCACGCCAGAACCACCTGCTCGACTCGGCAAAACCACCTGCTGCACACGCCAGAACCACTCGGCAGACACTCCGGAATCACCTGCCGGGCTGGCTGGAACCACCTGCCGGTCACGCCAACATCACCTTTCAGCTACGCCAGAAACACTTGGCGGACACTCCGGAATCACCTGTCGGGCCGACCACAACCACCTCTCTGACGTGTCAGAACCATGTGCCTGAGATGCCGGAACCACTCCCCTAACAGACCGAAACCACGTGCCAGACCCGCCTGAACCCCCTGGCGAGCACGCCTGATCCAGCTGCTCAACTAGCCGGAACCACCTTCCTGACACGCCAAAATCACCTGCCAGGTATACCAGAACCACTTGGTGGACACTCCGGAATCATCTGCCGGACATGCCAGAACCAGCTCTCAGACACACCAGAACCACGTGCAAGAGACGCCGGAAGCACCAGCTGAGCATTCCTGAGCCACCTGCTCGACTCGCAAGAAACACCTGTCGGACATGCCAAAATCACCTGCCGGGTACGCCAGAAACACTTGGCAGACGCTCCGGAATCACCTGTCGGGAGTGCCGGAACCACCTCTCAGACTTGCCAGAACCATGTTCTGGACACGCCGGTACAACCTGCCGAGTATGCCGGAACCAGCTGATCCACTCCTCAGAACCACCTAGTGGACACGCAAAAATCAACTGCCGGCTACGCCAGAACCACTCGGCAGACACTCCGGAATCACATGCCAGGCATTCCGGAACCACCTCTCAGAGGTGCCAGAACCAAATGCCGGACACTCCGGTATCACCTGCCGGGCATGCCGGAACCACCTCTCAGAGGTGCCAGAACCACATGCGTGACACTCCGGAATCACCTGCCGGGCATGCTGGATCCACGTGCTGGACATGCCGGAATCACCTGCCGGACATGCCGGAACCACCTGCCGGACATTCCTGAACCACCGGCTCGACTCGCCGGAGCCATTGCCGGACATGCAAAATCACCTGCCGGCTACGCCAGAACCACTTGGCGAACACTCCGGTATCACCTGCCGGGCATGCCGGAACCACCTCTCAGAGGTGCCGGAACCACATGCCAATGACACCGGAAGCACCTGCCGAGCACGCCAGAACCACCTGCTCGACTCGCCAAAACCACCTGCTGGACACGCCAAAATCACCTGCCGGCTACGCCACAACCATTTGGTGAACACTTCGGAGGCACCTGCCGGGCTGGCTGGAACCACCTGCCGGTCACGCCAACATCACCTGCCAGCTATGCCAGAACCACTTGGCGGACACCATGGAAACACCTGTCGGGCCGGCCGGAACCACCTATCAGACGTGCCAGAACCATGTGCCTGAGATGCCGGAACCACACCCAGAACAGACCGAAACCACTTGCCAGACCCGCCTGAACCACCTGCCGAGCACGCCGGAACCACCTACTCGACTCGCTGGAACCACCTACCTGACACGCTAAAATCACCTGCCGGGTATGCCACAACCACTTGGTGGACACTCCGGAATCATCTGCCGGACATGCCAGAACCAGCTCTCAGACACACCAGAACCACGTGCCAGAAACGCTGGAAGCACCTGCTGAGCATGCCTGAGCCAAATGCTCGAATTGCAAGAAACACCTGCCAGACACGCCAAAATCACCTGCCGGGTACGCCAGAACCATGTGGCGGACACTCCGGAATCACCTGTCGGGCATGCCGGAACCAACTCTCAGACGTGCCAGAACCTCGTGCCGGTCACGCCAGAACCACCTGCCGGACACGCCGGAACCACCGGCACGAGTCGCCGGAACCAAGGCTGGACATGCAAAATGACCTGCCGGCTACGCCAGAACCACTTGGCGAACACTCCGGAATCACCTGTCGGGCATGCCGCAACCGCCTCACAGACTTGCCAGAACCATGTTCCGGACACGCCGGTACCACCTGCCGAGTATGCCGGAACCACCTGATCCACTCCCCACGTCCACCTTCTGGACACGCCAGAATCACCTGCCGACTACGCGACAACCACTCAGCAGACACTCCGGAACCACCTGCCGGGCATGCCGGAACCACCTCTCAGAGGTGCCAGAACCACATGTCGGACACTCCGGAATCACCTGCCGGGCATGCCGGAACCAGCTCTCAGAGGTGCCAGAACCACATGCTGGACACTCCGGTATCACCGGCCTCGCATGACGGAACCATCTCTCAGACGTGCCAGATCCATGTTCCGGACGCGCTGGTACCACCTGCCGAGCTCGCCGGAACCACCTGCTGGACACGCCAAATTCACCTGCCAGCTACGCCAGAACCACACGGCAGACACTCCGGAATCACCTGCCGGGCTGGCTGGAACCACCTGCCGGTCACGCCAACATCACCTTTCAGCTACGCAAGAACCACTTGGCGGACACTCCGGAAACACCTCTCCGGCCGGCCGGAACCACCTCTCAAACGTGCCAGAACCATGTGCCTGAGATGCCGGAACCACTCCCCGAACAGTCCGAAACCACCTGCCAGGCCCGCCTGAACCCAATGGCGAGCACGCCTGATCCACCTGCTCAACTAGCCGGAACCAACTTCCTGACACGCCAAAATCACCTGCCGGCTACGCCACAACCATTTGGTGAACTCTTCGGAATCTCCTGCCGGGCTGGCTCCAGAACCACTCGGCAGACACTCCGGAACCACCTGCCGGGCATGCCGGAACCACCTCTCAGACATGCCGGAACCACATGCCAATGACACCGGAAGCACCTGCCAAGCACGCCACAACCACCTGCTCGACTCGCCAAAACCACCTGCTGGACACGCCAAAATCACCTGCCAGGTATACAAGAACCACTTGGTGGATACTCCGGAATCATCTGCCGGACATGCCAGAACCAGCTCTCAGACACACCAGAACCACGTGCCAGAGACGCCGGAAGCACCAGCTGAGCATGCCTGAGCCACCTGCTCGACTCGCAAGATACACCTGTCGGACATGCCAAAATCACCTGCCGGGTACGCCAGAAACACGTGGCGGACGCTCCGGAATCACCTGTCGGGCATGCCGGAACCACCTCTCAGACTTGCCAGAACCATGTTCTGGACACGCCGGTACCACCTGCCGAGTATGCCGGAATCAGCTTATCCACTCCCCAGAACCACCTAGTGGACACGCCAAAATCAGCTGCCGGCTACGCCAGAACCACTCGGCAGACACTCCGGAGTCACAGTCCAGGCATTCCGGTACCACCTCTCAGAGGTGCCAGAACCACATGCCGGACACTCCGGTATCACCTGCCGGGCATGCAGGAACCACCTCTCAGAGGTGCCAGAACCAAATGCCGGACACTCCGGTATCACCTGCCGGGCATGCCGGAACCACCTCTCAGAGGTGCCAGAACCACATGCCTGACACTCTGGAATCACCCGCCGGGCATGCTGGAACCACGTGCTGGACATGCCGGAACCACCTGCCGGACATGCCGGAACCACCTGCCGGACATACGGAACCACCGGCTCGACTGGCCGGAACCATTGCCGGACATGCAAAATCACCTGCCGGCTACACCAGAACCACTTGGCGAACACGCCGGTATCACCTGACGGGCATGCCGGAACCACCTCTCAGATGTGCCAGAACCACATGCCGGACACTCCGGAATCACCTGCCGGGCATGCTGAAACACCTGCCGGACATGACTGAACCACCGGCCCGACTCGCCGGAACCATTGCCGGACATGCAAAATCATCTGCCGGCTACGCCAGAACCACTTGGCGAACACTCCGGAATCACCTGAAGGGCATGCCGGAACCACCTCTCAGACATGCCGGAACCACATGCCAATGACACCGGAAGCACCTGCCGAGCACGCCAGAACCACCTGCTCGACTCGCCAAAACCACCTGCTGGACGCGCCAAAATCACCTGCCAGCTACGCCACAACTATTTGGTGAACTCTTCGGAATCACCTGCCGGGCTTGCTGGAACCACCTGCTGGTCACGCCAACATCACCTGCCAGCTATGCCAGAACCACTTGACGGACACCATGGAAACACCTGTCGGGCCGGCCGGAAACACCTTTCAGACATGCCAGAACCATGTGCCTGAGATGCCGGAACCACTCCCCGAACAGACCGAAACCACCTGCCAGACCCGCCTGAACCCCCTGGCGAGCACGCCTGATCCACCTGCTCAACTAGCCGGAACCAACTTCCTGACACGACAAAATCACCTGCCAGGTATACCAGAACCACTTGGTGGACACTCCGGAATCTTCTGCCGGACATGCCAGAACCAGCTCTCAGACACACCAGAACGACGTGCCAGAGACGCCAGAAGCACCTGCTGAGCACGCCTCAGCCACCTGCTCGACTCGCAAGATACACCTGTCGGACAGGTGAAAATCACCTGCCGGGTACGCCAGAAACACTTGGCGGACGCTCCGGAATCACCTGTCGGGCGTGCCGGAACCACCACTCAGACTTGCCTAAACCATGTTCTGGGCACGCCGGTACCACCTGCCGAGTATGCCGGAAACAGCTGATCCACTCCCCAGAACCACCTAGTGGACACGCCAAAATCAACTGCCAGCTACGCCAGAACCACTCGGCAGACACTCCGGAATCACAGGCCAGGGATTCCGGAACCACCTCTCAGAGGTGCCAGAACCAAATGCCGGAGACTCCGGTATCACCTGCCGGGCATGCCGGAACCACCTCTCAGACATGCCGGAACCACATGCCAATGACACCGGAAGCACCTGCCGAGCAGGCCAGAACCACCTGCTCGACTCGCCAAAACCACCTGCTGGACGCGCCAAAATCAACTGCCGGCTACGCCAGAACCACTCGGCAGACACTCCGGAATCACCTGCCGGGCTGGCTGGAACCACCTGCCGGTCACGCCAACATCACCTTTCAGCTACGCCAGAACCACTTGCCGGACACTCCGGAAACACCTGTCGGGCCGGCCGCAACCACCTCTCAGACGTGACAAAACCATGTGCCTGAGATGCCGGAACCACACCCCGAACAGACCGAAACCACCTGCCAGACCCGCCTGAACCACCTGCCGAGCACGCCGGAACCACCTACTCGACTCGCCGGAACCAAATACCTGACAGGCTAAAATCACCTGCCGGGTCTGCCACAACCACATGGTGAACACTCCGAAATCATCTGCCGGACATGCCAGAACCAGCTCTCAGACTCACCAGAACCACGTGCCGGACACGCCGGAAGCACCTGCTGAGCATGCCTGAGCCAAATGCTCGACTTGCAAGAAACACCTGCCAGACACGCCAAAATCACCTGTCCGGTACGCCAGAACCACGTGGCGGAAACTCCGGAATCACCTGTCGGGCATGCCGGAACCAACTCTCAGACGTGCCAGAACCTCGTGCCGGACACGCCAGAACCACCTGCCGGACAGACCGGAAACACCTGCTGGACACGCCGGAACCACCGGCTCGACTCGCCGGAACCACCGCCGGACATGCAAAATGACATGCCGGCTACGCCAGAACCACTTGGCGAACACTCCGGAATCACCTGTCGGGCATGCCAGAACCACCTCTCAGACTTGCCAGAACCATGTTCCGGACACGCCGGAACCACCTGCCGAGTGTGCCGGAACAACATGATCCACTCCCCAGAACCACCAGCTGGACACGCCAGAATCACCTGCCTGCTACGCCAGAATCACTCGGCAGACACTCCGGAACCACATGCTGGGCATGCCGGAACCACCTCTCAGAGGTGCCAGAACCACATGCCGGACACTCCGGAATCACCTGCCGGGCATGCCGGAACCATCTCTCAGACGTGCCAGAACCATGTTCCGGACACGCCGGTACCACCTGCCGAGCTCGCTGGAACCACCTGCTGGACACGCTAAAATCACCTGCCAGGTATACCAGAACCACTTGGTGGACACTCCGGAATCATCTGCCGGACATGCCAGAACCAGCTCTCAGACACACCAGAAACACGTGCAAGAGACGCCGGAAGCACCAGCTAAGCATGCCTGAGCCACCTGCTCGACTCCCAAGAAACACCGGTCGGACATGCCAAAATCACCTGCCTGGTACGCCGGAAACACTTGGCGGACGCTCTGCAATCACCTGTCGGGCGTGCCGGAACCACCTCTCAGACTTGCCAGAACCATTTTCTGGACACGCGGGTACCACCTGCCGAGTATGCCGGAACCAGCTGATCCACACCCCAGAACCACCTAGTGGACACGCCAAAATCAACTGCCGGCAACGCCAGAACCACTCGGCAGACACTCAGGAATCACATGCCAGGCATTCCGGAACCACCTCTCAGAGGTGCCAGAACCAAATGCCGGACACTCCGGTATCACCTGCCGGGAATGCCGGAACCACCTCTCAGAGGTGCCAGAACCACATGCCGGACACTCCGGAATCACCTGCCGGGCATGCTGGAACCACCTGCCGGACAAGCCGGAACCACCGGCTCGACTCGCTGGAACCATTGCCGGACATGGAAAATCACCTGCCGGCTACGCCAGAACCGCTTGGCGAACACTCCGGAATCACCTGCCGGGAATGCCGGAACCACCTCTCAGAGGTGCCAGAACCACATGCCGGACACTCCGGAATCACCTGCCGGGCATGCCGGAACCATCGCTCAGACGTGCCAGAACCATGTTCCGGACACGCCGGTACCACCTGCCGAGCTCGCCGAAACCACCTGGTGGACACGATAAAATCACCTGCCGGCTACGACAGAACCACTCAGCAGACATTCCGGAATGACCTGCCGGGCTGGCTGGAACCACCTGCCGGTCACGCCAACATCACCTTTCAGCTACGCCAGAACCACTTGGCGGACACTCCGGAAACACATGTCGGGCCGGCCGGAACCACCTCTCAGACGTTCCATAACCATGTGCCTGAGATGCCGGAACCACTCCCCGAACAGACCGAAACCACCTGCCAGACCCGCCTGAACCCCCTGGCGAGCACGCCTGATCCACCTGCTCAACTAGCCAGAACCACCTTCCTGACACGCCAAAATCACCTGCCAGGACTACCAGAACCACTTGGTGGACACTCCGGAATCATCTGCCAGACATGCCAGAACCAGCTCTCAGACACACCAGAACCACGTGCCAGAGACGCCGGAAGCACCAGCTGAGCATGCCTGAGCCACCTGCTCGACTCGCAAGAAACACCGGTCGGACATGCCAAAATCACCTGCCGGGTACGCCAGAAACACTTGGCGGACGCTCCGGAATCACGTGTCGGGCGTGCCGGAACCACCTCTCAGACTTGCCAGAACCATGTTCTGGACACGCGGGTACCACCTGCCGAGTATGCCGGAACCAGCTGATCCACTCCCCAGAACCACCTAGTGGACACGCCAAAGTCAACTGCCGGGTACGCCAGAACCACTCGGCAGATGCTCCGGAATCACATGCCAGGCATTCCGGAACCACCTCTCAGAGGTGCCAGAACCAAATGCCGGACACTCCGGTATCACCTGCCGGGAATGCCGGAACCACCTCTCAGAGGTGCCAGAACCACATGCCGGACACTCCGGAATCACCTGCCGGGCATGCCGGAACCACCTGCCGGACATGCCGGAACCACCGGCTCGACTTGCCGGAACCATTGCCGGACATGCAAAATCACCTGCCGGCTACGCCAGAACCACTTGGCGAACACTCCGGAATCACCTGCGGGGCATGGCGGAACCACCTCTCAGACATGCCGGAACCACATGCCAATGACACCGGAAGCACCTGCCGAGCACGCCAGAACCTCCTGCTCGACTCGCCAAAACCTCCTGCTGGACATGCCAAAATCACCTGCCGGCTACGCCACAACCATTTGGTGAACTCTTCGGAATCACCTGTCGGGCTGGCTGGAACCACCTGCCGGTCATGCCAACATCACGTGCCAGCTATGCCAGAACCACTTGGCGGACACCATGGAAACACCTGTCGGGCCGGCCGGAACCACCTATCAGACGTGCCAGAACCATGTGCCTGAGATGCCGGAACCACACCCCGAACAGACCGAAACCACTTGCCAGACCCGCCTGAACCACCTGCCGAGCACGCCGGAACCACCTACTCGACTCGCTGGAACCACCTACCTGACACGCTAAAATCACCTGCCGGGTATGCCACAACCACCTGGTGGACACTCCGGAATCATCTGCCGGACATGCCAGAAGCAGCTCTCAGACACACCAGAACCACGTGCCAGACACGCCGGAAGCACCTGCTGAGCATGCCTGAGCCAAATGCTCGACTTGCAAGAAACACCTGCCAGACACGCCAAAATCACCTGCCGTATACGCCAGAACCACGTGGCGGACACTCCGGAATCACCTGTCGGGCATGCCGGAACCAACTCTCAGACGTGCCAGAACCTCGTGCCGGTCACGCCGGAACCACCTGCCGGACAGACCGGAAACACCTGCTGGATGCGCCGGAACCACCGGCTCGACTCGCCGGAAACACCGCCGGACATGCAAAATGACCTGCCGGCTACGCCTTAACCACTTGGCGAACACTCAGGAATCACCTGTCGGGCATGCCGGAACCACCTCTCAGAGGTGCCAGAACCACATGCCGGACACTCCGGAATCACCTGCCGGGCATGCCGGAACCATCTCTCAGACTTGCCAGAACCATGTTCCGGACATGCCGGAACCACCAGCCGAGCTCGCCGGAACCACCTGCTGGACGCGCCAAAATCACCTGCCGGCTACGCCAGAACCAATCGGCAGACACTCGGGAATCACATGCCAGGCATTCCGGAACCACCTCTCAGAGGTGCCAGAACCAAATGCCGGACACTCCGGTATCACCTGCCGGGCATGCCGGAGCCACCTCTCAGAGGTGCCAGAACCACATGCCGGACACTCCGGAATCACCTGCTGGGCATGCCGGAACCACCTGCTGGACATGCCGGAACCACCGGCTCGACTCGCTGGAACCATTGCCGGACATGCAAAATCACCTGCCGGCTACGCCAGAACCACTTGGCGAACACTCCGGAATCACCTGCCGGGCATGGCGGAACCACCTCTCAGACATGCCGGAATCACATGCCAATGACACCGGAAGCACCTGCCGAGCACGCCAGAACCACCTGCTCGACTCGCCAAAACGACCCGCTGGACACGCCAAAATCACCTGCCGGCTACTCCAGAACCACTTGGCAGACACTCCGGAATCACATGCCAGGCATCCCGGAACCACATCTCAGAGGTGCCAGAACCAAATGCCGGACACTCCGGTATCACCTGCCGGGCATGCCAGAACAACCTCTCAGAGGTGCCAGACCCACATGCCGGACACTCCGGAATCACCTGCCGGGCATGCCGGAACCACCTGATCCACACCCCAGAACCACCTGCTGACATGCCGGAATCACCTGCCGGGTATGCCGGAACCACGTGCCGGACATGCCGGAACCACCGGCTCGACTCGCCGGAACCATTGCCGGACATGCAAAATCACCTGCCGGCTATGCCAGAACCACTTGGGGAACACTCCGGAATCACCTGCCGGGCATGGCGGAACCACCTCTCAGACATGCCGGAACCACATGCCAATGACACCGGAAGCACCTGCCGAGCACGCCAGAACCACCTGCTCGACTCGCCAAAACCACCTGCTGGACGCGCCAAAATCAACTGCCGGCTACGCCAGAACCACTCGGCAGACACTCCGGAATCACCTGCCGGGCTGGCTGGAACCACCTGCCGGTCACGCCAACATCACCTTTCAGCTACGCCAGAACCACTTGGCGGACACTCCGGAAACACCTGTCGGGCCGGCCGCAACCACCTCTCAGACGTGACAAAACCATGTGCCTGAGATGCCGGAACCACACCCCGAACAGACCGAAACCACCTGCCAGGCCCGCCTGAACCACCTGCCGAGCACGCCGGAACCACCTACTCGACTCGCCGGAACCAAATACCTGACAGGCTAAAATCACCTGCCGGGTATGCCACAACCACATGGTGAACACTCCGAAATCATCTGCCGGACATGCCAGAACCAGCTCTCAGACTCACCAGAACCACGTGCCGGACACGCCGGAAGCACCTGCTGAGCATGCCTGAGCCAAATGCTCGACTTGCAAGAAACACCTGCCAGACACGCCAAAATCACCTGTCCGGTACGCCAGAACCACGTGGCGGAAACTCCGGAATCACCGGTACGCCAGAACCACGTGGCGGACACTCCGGAATCACCTGTCGGGCATGCCGGAACCAACTCTCAGACGTGCCAGAACCTCTTGCCGGACACGCCAGAACCACCTGCCGGACAGACCGGAAACACCTGCTGGACACGCCGGAACCACCGGCTCGACTCGCCGGAACCACCGCCGGACATGCAAAATGACATGCCGGCTACGCCAGAACCACTTGGCGAACACTCCGGAATCACCTGTCGGGCATGCCAGAACCACCTCTCAGACTTGCCAGAACCATGTTCCGGACACGCCGGAACCACCTGCCGAGTGTGCCGGAACAACATGATCCACTCCCCAGAACCACCAGCTGGACACGCCAGAATCACCTGCCTGCTACGCCAGAATCACTCGGCAGACACTCCGGAACCACCTGCTGGGCATGCCGGAACCACCTCTCAGAGGTGCCAGAACCACATGCCGGACACTCCGGAATCACCTGCCGGGCATGCCGGAACCATCTCTCAGACGTGCCAGAACCATGTTCCGGACACGGCGGTACCACCTGCCGAGCTCGCCGGAACCAACTGCTGGACACGCCAAAATCACCTGCCGGCTACGCAAGAACCACTCGGCAGACACTCCGGAATCACCTGCGGGGCTTGCTGGAACCACCTGCCGGACACGCCAACATCACCTTTCAGCTATGCCAGAACCACTTGGCGGACACTCCGGAAACACCTGTCGGGCATGCCGGAACCACCTCTCAGACGTGCCAGAACCATGTTCTGGACACGCCGGTACCACCTGCCGAGTATGCCGGAACCAGCTGATCCTCTCCCCAGAACCACCTAGTGGACATGCCAAAATCAACTGCCGGCTACGCCAGAACCACTCGGCAGACACTCCGGAATCACCTGTCGGGCATGCCGGAACCACCTCTCAGACTTGCCAGAACCATGTTCCGGACACGCCGGTACCACCTGCCGAGTATGCCGGAACCAACTCATACAGTCCTCAGGACCACCTGCTGGATACGCCAGAATCACTGGCCGGCTACTCCAGAACCACTCGGCAGACACTCCGGAACCACCTGCCGGGCATGCCGGAACCACCTCTCAGAGGTGCCAGAACCACATGCCGGACACTCCGGAATCACCTGCCAGGCATGCCGGAACCATCTCTCAGACGTGCCAGAACCATGTTCCGGACGCGCCGGTACCACCTGCCGAGCTCGCCGGAACCACCTGATGGACACCCCAAAATCACCTGCCGGCTACGCCAGAACCACTCGGCAGACACTCCGGAATCACCTGCCGGGCTGGCTGGAACCACCTGCCGGTCACGCCAACATCACCTTTCCGCTACGCCAGAAACACTTGGCGGACATTCCGGAAACACCTGTCGGGCCGGCCGCAACCACCTCTCAGACGTGCCAGAACCATGTGCCTGAGATGCCGGAACCACTCCCCGAACAGCCCGAAACCACATGCCAGACCCACCTGAACCCGCTGGCGAGCACGCCTGATCCACCTGCTCAACTAGCCGGAACCACCTTCCTGACATGCCAAATTCACCTGCCAGGTATACCAGAACCACTTGGTGGACACTCCGGAATCATCTGCCGGACATGCCAGAACCAGCTCTCAGACACACCAGAACCACGTGCCAGAGACGCCGGAAGCACCAGCTGAGCATGCCTGAGCCACCTGCTCGACTCGCAAGAAACACCGGTCGGACATGCCAAAATCACCGGCCGGGTACGCCAGAAACACTTGGCGGACGCTCCGGAATCAACTGTCGGGCGTGCCGGAACCACCTGCCGGACATGCCGGAACCACCGGCTCGACTTGCCGGAACCATTGCCGGACATGCCAAATCACCTGCCGGCTACGCCAGAACCACTTGGCGAACACTCCGGAATCACCTGCTGGGCATGGCGGAACCACCTCTCAGACATGCCGGAACCACATGCCAATGACACCGGAAGCACCTGCCGAGCACGCCAGAACCACCTGCTCGACTCGCCAAAACCTCCTGCTGGACATGCCAAAATCACCTGCCGGCTACGCCACAACCATTTGGTGAACTCTTCGGAATCACCTGCCGGGCTGGCTGGAACCACCTGCCGGTCATTCCAACATCACCTGCCAGCTATGCCAGAACCACTTGGCGGACACCATGGAAACACCTGTCGGGCCGGCCGGAACCACCTATCAGACGGGCCAGAACCATGTGCCTGAGATGCCGGAACCACACCCCGAACAGACCGAAACCACCTGCCAGACCCGCCTGAACCACCTGCCGAGCACGCCGGAACCACCTACTCGACTAGCCGGGACCACCTACCTGACACGCTAAAATCACCTGCCGGGTATGCCACAACCACCTGGTGGACACTCCGGAATCATCTGCCGGACATGCCAGAATCAGCTCTCAGACACACCAGAACCACGTGCCAGACACGCCGGAAGCACCTGCTGAGCATGCCTGAGCCAAATGCTCGACTTGCAAGAAACACCTGCCAGACATGCCAAAATCACCTGCCGGATACGCCAGAACCACGTGGCGGACACTCCGGAATCACCTGTCGGGCATGCCGGAACCAACTCTCAGACGTGCCAGAACATCGTGCCGGTCACGCCAGAACCACCTGCCGGACAGACGGGAAACACCTGCTTGATGCGCCGGAACCACAGGCTCGACTCGCCGGAAACACCGCCGGACATGCAAAATGACCTGCCGGCTACGCCAGAACCACTTGGCGAACACTCAGGAATCACCTGTCGGGCATGCCGGAACCACCTCTCAGAGGTGCCAGAACCACATGCCGGACACTCCGGAATCACCTGCCGGGCATGCCGGAACCATCTCTCAGACTTGCCAGAACCATGTTCCGGACATGCCGGAACCACCTGCCGAGCTCGCCGGAACCACCTGCTGGACGCGCCAAAATCACCTGCCGGCTACGCCAGAACCAATCGGCAGACACTCGGGAATCACATGCCAGGCATTCCGGAACCACCTCTCAGAGATGCCAGAACCAAATGCCGGACACTCCGGTATCACCTGCCGGGCATGCCGGAGCCACCTCTCAGAGGTGCCAGAACCACATGCCGGACACTCCGGAATCACCTGCCGGGCATGCCGGAACCACCTGCTGGACATGCCGGAACCACCGGCTCGACTCGCTGGAACCATTGCCGGACCTGCAAAATCACCTGCCGGCTACGCCAGAACCACTTGGCGAACACTCCGGAATCACCTGCCGGGCATGGCGGAACCACCTCTCAGACATGCCGGAACCACATGCCAATGACACCGGAAGCACCTGCCGAGCAGGCCAGAACCACCTGCTCGACTCGCCAAAACCACCTGCTGGACGCGCCAAAATCAACTGCCGGCTACGCCAGAACCACTCGGCAGACACTCCGGAATCACCTGCCGGGCTGGCTGGAACCACCTGCCGGTCACGCCAACATCACCTTTCAGCTACGCCAGAACCACTTGGCGGACACTCCGGAAACACCTGTCGGGCCGGCCGCAACCACCTCTCAGACGTGACAAAACCATGTGCCTGAGATGCCGGAACCACACCCCGAACAGACCGAAACCACCTGCCAGACCCGCCTGAACCACCTGCCGAGCACGCCGGAACCACCTACTCGACTCGCCGGAACCAAATACCTGACAGGCTAAAATCACCTGCCGGGTATGCCACAACCACATGGTGAACACTCCGAAATCATCTGCCGGACATGCCAGAACCAGCTCTCAGACTCACCAGAACCACGTGCCGGACACGCCGGAAGCACCTGCTGAGCATGCCTGAGCCAAATGCTCGACTTGCAAGAAACACCTGCCAGACACGCCAAAATCACCTGTCCGGTACGCCAGAACCACGTGGCGGAAACTCCGGAATCACCTTTCGGGCATGCCGGAACCAACTCTCAGACGTGCCAGAACCTCGTGCCGGACACGCCAGAACCACCTGCCGGACAGACCGGAAACACCTGCTGGACACGCCGGAACCACCGGCTCGACTCGCCGGAACCACCGCCGGACATGCAAAATGACATGCCGGCTACGCCAGAACCACTTGGCGAACACTCCGGAATCACCTGTCGGGCATGCCAGAACCACCTCTCAGACTTGCCAGAACCATGTTCCGGACACGCCGGAACCACCTGCCGAGTGTGCCGGAACAACATGATCCACTCCCCAGAACCACCAGCTGGACACGCCAGAATCACCTGCCTGCTACGCCAGAATCACTCGGCAGACACTCCGGAACCACCTGCTGGGCATGCCGGAACCACCTCTCAGAGGTGCCAGAACCACATGCCGGACACTCCGGAATCACCTGCCGGGCATGCCGGAACCATCTCTCAGACGTGCCAGAACCATGTTCCGGACGCGCCGGTACCACCTGCCGAGCTCGCCGGAACCACCTGATGGACACCCCAAAATCACCTGCCGGCTACGCCAGAACCACTCGGCAGACACTCCGGAATCACCTGCCGGGCTGGCTGGAACCACCTGCCGGTCACGCCAACATCACCTTTCCGCTACGCCAGAAACACTTGGCGGACATTCCGGAAACACCTGTCGGGCCGGCCGCAACCACCTCTCAGACGTGCCAGAACCATGTGCCTGAGATGCCGGAACCACTCCCCGAACAGCCCGAAACCACATGCCAGACCCACCTGAACCCGCTGGCGAGCACGCCTGATCCACCTGCTCAACTAGCCGGAACCACCTTCCTGACATGCCAAATTCACCTGCCAGGTATACCAGAACCACTTGGTGGACACTCCGGAATCATCTGCCGGACATGCCAGAACCAGCTCTCAGACACACCAGAACCACGTGCCAGAGACGCCGGAAGCACCAGCTGAGCATGCCTGAGCCACCTGCTCGACTCGCAAGAAACACCGGTCGGACATGCCAAAATCACCGGCCGGGTACGCCAGAAACACTTGGCGGACGCTCCGGAATCAACTGTCGGGCGTGCCGCAACCACCTCTCAGACTTGCCAGAACCATGTTCTGGACACGCGGGTACCACCTGCCGAGTATGCCGGAACCAGCTGATCCACTCCCCAGAACCACCTAGTGGACACGTCAAAATCAACTGCCGGCTATGCCGGAACCACCGGCTCGACTCGCCGGAACCACAGCCGGACATGCAAAGTGACCTGCCGGCTACGCCAGAACCAATTGGCGAACGCTCCGGAATCACCTGTCGGGCATGCCGGAACCACCTCTCAGAGGTGCCAGAACCACATGCCGGACACTCCGGAATCACCTGCCGGGCATGCCGGAACCATCTCTCAGACGTGCCAGAACCATGTTCCGGACATGCCGGTACCACCTGCCGAGCTCGCTGGAACCACCTGCTGGACACGCTAAAATCACCTGCCAGGTATACCAGAACCACTTGGTGGACACTCCGGAATCATCTGCCGGACATGCCAGAACCAGCTCTCAGACACACCAGAAACACGTGCAAGAGACGCCGGAAGCACCAGCTAAGCATGCCTGAGCCACCTGCTCGACTCGCAAGAAACACCTGTCGGACATGCCAAAATCACCTGCCTGGTACGCCGGAAACACTTGGCGGACGCTCTGCAATCACCTGTCGGGCGTGCCGGAACCACCTCTCAGACTTGCCAGAACCATTTTCTGGACACGCGGGTACCACCTGCCGAGTATGCCGGAACCAGCTGATCCACACCCCAGAACCACCTAGTGGACACGCCAAAATCAACTGCCGGCAACGCCAGAACCACTCGGCAGACACTCAGGAATCACATGCCAGGCATTCCGGAACCACCTCTCAGAGGTGCCAGAACCAAATGCCGGACACTCCGGTATCACCTGCCGGGAATGCCGGAACCACCTCTCAGAGGTGCCAGAACCACATGCCGGACACTCCGGAATCACCTGCCGGGCATGCTGGAACCACCTGCCGGACAAGCCGGAACCACCGGCTCGACTCGCCGGAACCATTGCCGGACATGGAAAATCACCTGCCGGCTACGCCAGAACCGCTTGGCGAACACTCCGGAATCACCTGCCGGGAATGCCGGAACCACCTCTCAGAGGTGCCAGAACCACATGCCGGACACTCCGGAACCACCTGCCGGTCACGCCAACATCACCTGCCAGCTATGCCAGAACCACTTGGCGGACACCGTGGAAACACCTATCGGGCCTGCCGGTACCACCTATCAGACGTGACAGAACCATGTGCCTGAGATGCCGGAACCACTCCCCGAACAGACAGAAACCACCTGCAGGACCCGCCTGAACCACCTGCCGAGCACGCCGGAACCACCTTCTCGACTCGCTGGAACCACCTACCTGACACGCTAAAATCACCTGCCGGGTACGCCACAACCGCTTGGTGGACACTCCAGAATCATCTGCCGGACATGCCAGTACCAGCTCTCAGACACACCAGAACCACGTGCCAGACACGCCGGAAGCACCTGCTGATCATGCCTGAGCCAAATGCTCGACTTGCAAGAAACACCTGCCAGAAACGCCAAAATCACCTGCCGGGTACGCAAGAACCACGTGGCTGACACTCCGGAATCACCTGTCGGGCATCCCGGAACCAACTCTCAGACGTGCCAGAACCAAATGCCGGACACTCCGGTATCACCTGCCGGGCATGCCAGAGCAACCTCTCAGAGGTGCCAGAAGCACATGCCGGACACTCCGGTATCACCTGCCGGGCATGCCGGAACCACCTCTCAGAGGTGCCAGAACCACATGCCGGACTCTCCGGAATCACCTGCCGAGCATGCTGGAACCACCTGCCGGACATGCCGGAACAACCGGCTCCACTCGCCGGAACCATTGCCGGACATGCAAAATCACCTGCCGGCTACGCCAGAACCAGTTGGCGAACACTCCGGAATCACCTGCCGGGCATGGCGGAACCACCTCTCAGACATGCCGGAACCACATGCCAATTACACCGGAAGCACCTGCCGAGCACGCCAGAACCACCTGCTCGACTCGCCAAAACCACCTGATGGACACGCCAAAATCACCTTCCCGCTACGCCACAACCATTTGGTGAACACTTCGGAATCACCTGCCGTGCTTGCTGGAACCACCCGCCGGTCACGCCAACATCACCTGCCAGCTATGCCAGAACCACTTGGCGGACACCATGGAAACACCTGTCGGGCCGGCCGGAACCACCTCTCAGACGTTCCAGAACCATGAGCCTGAGATGCCGGAACCACGCCCCGAACAGACCGAAACCACCTGCCAGACCCGCCTGAACCCCCTGGCGAGCACGCCTGATCCACCTGCCCAAATGTCCGGAACCAACTTACTGACACGCCAAAATCACCTGCCAGGTATACCAGAACCACATGCCGGACACTCCGGAATCACCTGCCGGGCATGCCGGAACCAGCTCTCAGACACACCAGAACCACGTGCCAGAGACGCTGGAAGCACCAGCTGAGCATGCCTGAGCCACCTTCTCGACTCGCAAGGTACACCGTTCGGACATGCCAAAATCACCTGCCGGGTACGCCAGAAACACTTGGCGGAAGCTCCGGAATCACCTGTCGGGCGTGCCGGAACCACCTCTGAGACTTGCCAGAACCATGTTCTGGACACGCCGGTACCACCTGCCGAGTATGCTGGAACCAGCTGATCCACTCCCCAGAACCAACTATTGGACACGCCAAAATCAACTGCCGGCTACGCCAGAACCACTCGGCAGACACTCCGGAATCCCATGCCGGGCATTCCGGAACCACCTCTCAGAGGTGCCAGAACCAAATGCCGGACACTCCCTTATCACCTGCCACCATGCCGGAACCACCTCTCAGAGGTGCCAGAACCACATGCCGGACACTCCGGAATCACCTGCCGGGCATGCCGGAACCATCTCTCAGACGTGCCAGAACCATGTTCCGGACACGCCGGTACCACCTGCCGAGCTCGCCGGAACCACCTGGTGGACACGCCAAAATCACCTGCCGGCTACGCCAGAACCACTCGGCAGACACTCCGGAATCACCTGCCGGGCTGGCTGGAACCACCTGCCGGTCACGCCAACATCACCTTTCAGCTACGCCAGAACCACTTGGCGGACACTCCGGAAACACCTGTCTGGCCGGCCAACCACCTCTCAGACGTGCCAGAACCATGTGCCTGAGATGCCGGAACCACTCCCCGAACTGACCGAAACCACCTGCCAGACCCGCCTGAATCCCCCGGCGAGCACGCCTGATCCACCTGCTCAACTAGCCGGAACCACCTTCCTGACACGCCAAAATCACCTGCCAGGTATACCAGAACCACTTGGTGGACACTCCGGAATCATCTGCCGGACATGCCAGAACCAGCTCTCAGACACACCGGAAGCACGTGCCAGAGACGCCGGAAGCACTAGCTGAGCATGCCTGAGCCACCTGCTCGACTCGCAAGAAACACCTGTCGGACATGCCAAAATCACCTGCCGGGTACGCCAGAAACACTTGGCGGACGCTCCGGAATCACCTGTCGGGCGTGCCGGAACCACCTCTCAGACTTGCCAGAACCATGTTCTGGACACGCGGGTACCACCTGCCGAGTATGCCGGAACCAGCTGATCCACTCCCCAGAACCACCTAGTGGAGACGCCAAAATCAACTGCCGGCAACGCCAGAACACCTCGGCAGACACTCAGGAATCACATGCCAGGCATTCCGGAACCACCTCTCAGAGGTGCCAGAACCAAATGCCGGACACTCCGGTATCACCTGCCGGGAATGCCGGAACCACCTCTCAGAGGTGCCAGAACCACATGCCGGACACTCCGGAATCACCTGCCGGGCATGCTGGAACCACCTGCCGGACAAGCCGGAACCACCGGCTCGACTCGCCGGAACCATTGCCGGACATGGAAAATCACCTGCCGGCTACGCCAGAACCGCTTGGCGAACACTCCGGAATCACCTGCCGGGAATGCCGGAACCACCTCTCAGAGGTGCCAGAACCACATGCCGGACACTCCGGAACCACCTGCCGGTCACGCCAACATCACCTGCCAGCTATGCCAGAACCACTTGGCGGACACCGTGGAAACACCTATCGGGCCTGCCGGTACCACCTATCAGACGTGACAGAACCATGTGCCTGAGATGCCGGAACCACTCCCCGAACAGACAGAAACCACCTGCAGGACCCGCCTGAACCACCTGCCGAGCACGCCGGAACCACCTACTCGACTCGCTGGAACCACCTACCTGACACGCTAAAATCACCTGCCGGGTACGCCACAACCGCTTGGTGGACACTCCAGAATCATCTGCCGGACATGCCAGTACCAGCTCTCAGACACACCAGAACCACGTGCCAGACACGCCGGAAGCACCTGCTGATCATGCCTGAGCCAAATGCTCGACTTGCAAGAAACACCTGCCAGAAACGCCAAAATCACCTGCCGGGTACGCAAGAACCACGTGGCTGACACTCCGGAATCACCTGTCGGGCATCCCGGAACCAACTCTCAGACGTGCCAGAACCAAATGCCGGACACTCCGGTATCACCTGCCGGGCATGCCAGAGCAACCTCTCAGAGGTGCCAGAAGCACATGCCGGACACTCCGGTATCACCTGCCGGGCATGCCGGAACCACCTCTCAGAGGTGCCAGAACCACATGCCGGACTCTCCGGAATCACCTGCCGAGCATGCTGGAACCACCTGCCGGACATGCCGGAACAACCGGCTCCACTCGCCGGAACCAAGGCCGGACATGCAAAATCACCTGCCGGCTACGCCAGAACCAGTTGGCGAACACTCCGGAATCACCTGCCGGGCATGGCGGAACCACCTCTCAGACATGCCGGAACCACATGCCAATTACACCGGAAGCACCTGCCGAGCACGCCAGAACCACCTGCTCGACTCGCCAAAACCACCTGATGGACACGCCAAAATCACCTTCCCGCTACGCCACAACCATTTGGTGAACACTTCGGAATCACCTGCCGTGCTTGCTGGAACCACCCGCCGGTCACGCCAACATCACCTGCCAGCTATGCCAGAACCACTTGGCGGACACCATGGAAACACCTGTCGGGCCGGCCGGAACCACCTCTCAGACGTTCCAGAACCATGAGCCTGAGATGCCGGAACCACGCCCCGAACAGACCGAAACCACCTGCCAGACCCGCCTGAACCCCCTGGCGAGCACGCCTGATCCACCTGCCCAAATGTCCGGAACCAACTTACTGACACGCCAAAATCACCTGCCAGGTATACCAGAACCACATGCCGGACACTCCGGAATCACCTGCCGGGCATGCCGGAACCAGCTCTCAGACACACCAGAACCACGTGCCAGAGACGCTGGAAGCACCAGCTGAGCATGCCTGAGCCACCTTCTCGACTCGCAAGGTACACCGTTCGGACATGCCAAAATCACCTGGCGGGTACGCCAGAAACACTTGGCGGACGCTCCGGAATCACCTGTCGGGCGTGCCGGAACCACCTCTGAGACTTGCCAGAACCATGTTCTGGACACGCCGGTACCACCTGCCGAGTATGCTGGAACCAGCTGATCCACTCCCCAGAACCAACTATTGGACACGCCAAAATCAACTGCCGGCTACGCCAGAACCACTCGGCAGACACTCCGGAATCCCATGCCGGGCATTCCGGAACCACCTCTCAGAGGTGCCAGAACCAAATGCCGGACACTCCCTTATCACCTGCCACCATGCCGGAACCACCTCTCAGAGGTGCCAGAACCACATGCCGGACACTCCGGAATCACCTGCCGGGCATGCCGGAACCATCTCTCAGACGTGCCAGAACCATGTTCCGGACACGCCGGTACCACCTGCCGAGCTCGCCGGAACCACCTGGTGGACACGCCAAAATCACCTGCCGGCTACGCCAGAACCACTCGGCAGACACTCCGGAATCACCTGCCGGGCTGGCTGGAACCACCTGCCGGTCACGCCAACATCACCTTTCAGCTACGCCAGAACCACTTGGCGGACGCTCCGGAAACACCTGTCTGGCCGGCCAACCACCTCTCAGACGTGCCAGAACCATGTGCCTGAGATGCCGGAACCACTCCCCGAACTGACCGAAACCACCTGCCAGACCCGCCTGAATCCCCCGGCGAGCACGCCTGATCCACCTGCTCAACTAGCCGGAACCACCTTCCTGACACGCCAAAATCACCTGCCAGGTATACCAGAACCACTTGGTGGACACTCCGGAATCATCTGCCGGACATGCCAGAACCAGCTCTCAGACACACCGGAAGCACGTGCCAGAGACGCCGGAAGCACTAGCTGAGCATGCCTGAGCCACCTGCTCGACTCGCAAGAAACACCTGTCGGACATGCCAAAATCACCTGCCGGGTACGCCAGAAACACTTGGCGGACGCTCCGGAATCACCTGTCGGGCGTGCCGGAACCACCTCTCAGACTTGCCAGAACCATGTTCTGGACACGCGGGTACCACCTGCCGAGTATGCCGGAACCAGCTGATCCACACCCCAGAACCACCTAGTGGACACGCCAAAATCAACTGCCGGCAACGCCAGAACCACTCGGCAGACACTCAGGAATCACATGCCAGGCATTCCGGAACCACCTCTCAGAGGTGCCAGAACCAAATGCCGGACACTCCGGTATCACCTGCCGGGAATGCCGGAACCACCTCTCAGAGGTGCCAGAACCACATGCCGGACACTCCGGAATCACCTGCCGGGCATGCTGGAACCACCTGCGGACATGCCGGAACCACCGGCTCGACTCACCGGAACCATTGCCGGACATGCAAAATGACCCGCCGGCTATGCCAGAACCACTTGGCGAACACTCCGGAATCACCTGCCGGGAATGCCGGAACCACCTCTCAGAGGTGCCAGAACCACATGCCGGACACTCCGGAACCACCTGCCGGTCACGCCAACATCACCTGCCAGCTATGCCAGAACCACTTGGCGGACACCGTGGAAACACCTATCGGGCCTGCCGGTACCACCTATCAGACGTGACAGAACCATGTGCCTGAGATGCCGGAACCACTCCCCGAACAGACAGAAACCACCTGCAGGACCCGCCTGAACCACCTGCCGAGCACGCCGGAACCACCTACTCGACTCGCTGGAACCACCTACCTGACACGCTAAAATCACCTGCCGGGTACGCCACAACCGCTTGGTGGACACTCCAGAATCATCTGCCGGACATGCCAGTACCAGCTCTCAGACACACCAGAACCACGTGCCAGACACGCCGGAAGCACCTGCTGATCATGCCTGAGCCAAATGCTCGACTTGCAAGAAACACCTGCCAGAAACGCCAAAATCACCTGCCGGGTACGCAAGAACCACGTGGCTGACACTCCGGAATCACCTGTCGGGCATCCCGGAACCAACTCTCAGACGTGCCAGAACCAAATGCCGGACACTCCGGTATCACCTGCCGGGCATGCCAGAGCAACCTCTCAGAGGTGCCAGAAGCACATGCCGGACACTCCGGTATCACCTGCCGGGCATGCCGGAACCACCTCTCAGAGGTGCCAGAACCACATGCCGGACTCTCCGGAATCACCTGCCGAGCATGCTGGAACCACCTGCCGGACATGCCGGAACAACCGGCTCCACTCGCCGGAACCAAGGCCGGACATGCAAAATCACCTGCCGGCTACGCCAGAACCAGTTGGCGAACACTCCGGAATCACCTGCCGGGCATGGCGGAACCACCTCTCAGACATGCCGGAACCACATGCCAATTACACCGGAAGCACCTGCCGAGCACGCCAGAACCACCTGCTCGACTCGCCAAAACCACCTGATGGACACGCCAAAATCACCTTCCCGCTACGCCACAACCATTTGGTGAACACTTCGGAATCACCTGCCGTGCTTGCTGGAACCACCCGCCGGTCACGCCAACATCACCTGCCAGCTATGCCAGAACCACTTGGCGGACACCATGGAAACACCTGTCGGGCCGGCCGGAACCACCTCTCAGACGTTCCAGAACCATGAGCCTGAGATGCCGGAACCACGCCCCGAACAGACCGAAACCACCTGCCAGACCCGCCTGAACCCCCTGGCGAGCACGCCTGATCCACCTGCCCAAATGTCCGGAACCAACTTACTGACACGCCAAAATCACCTGCCAGGTATACCAGAACCACATGCCGGACACTCCGGAATCACCTGCCGGGCATGCCGGAACCAGCTCTCAGACACACCAGAACCACGTGCCAGAGACGCTGGAAGCACCAGCTGAGCATGCCTGAGCCACCTTCTCGACTCGCAAGGTACACCGTTCGGACATGCCAAAATCACCTGGCGGGTACGCCAGAAACACTTGGCGGACGCTCCGGAATCACCTGTCGGGCGTGCCGGAACCACCTCTGAGACTTGCCAGAACCATGTTCTGGACACGCCGGTACCACCTGCCGAGTATGCTGGAACCAGCTGATCCACTCCCCAGAACCAACTATTGGACACGCCAAAATCAACTGCCGGCTACGCCAGAACCACTCGGCAGACACTCCGGAATCCCATGCCGGGCATGCCGGAACCATCTCTCAGACGTGCCAGAACCATGTTCCGGACACGCCGGTACCACCTGCCGAGCTCGCCGGAACCACCTGGTGGACACGCCAAAATCACCTGCCGGCTACGCCAGAACCACTCGGCAGACACTCCGGAATCACCTGTCGGGCATGCCGGAACCACCTCTCAGACTTGCCAGATCCACATGCCGGCCACTCCGGAATCACCTGCCGGGCATGCTGGAACCACGTGCTGGACATGCCGGAACCACCTGCCGGACATGCCGGAACCACCTGCCGGACATTCCGGAACCACCTGCTCAACTCGCCGGAACCATTGCCGGACATGCAAAATCACCTGCCGGCTACGCCAGAACCACTTGGCGAACACTCCGGTATCACCTGCCGGGCATGCCGGAAACACCTCTCAGAGGTCCCAGAACCACATGCCGGACACTCCGGAATCACCTGCCGGGCATGCCGGAACCACGTGACGGACATGCCGGAACCACCGGCTCGACTCGCCGGAACCATTGCCGGACATGCAAAATCACCTGCCGGCTAGGCCAGAACCACTTGGGGAACACTCCGGAATCACCTGCCGGGCATGGCGGAACCACCTCTCAGACATGCCCGAACCACATGCCAATGACACCGGAAGCACCTGCCGAGCACGCCAGAACCACCTGCTCGACTCGCCAAAACCACCTGCTGGACGCGCCAAAATCACCTGCCGGCTACGCCAGAACCACTCGGCAGACACTCTGGAATCACATGCCAGGCATACCAGAACCACCTCTCAGAGGTGCCAGAACCAAATTCCGGAGACTCCGGTATCACCTACAGGGCATGCCGGAACCACCTCTCAGAGGTGCCAGAACCACATGCCGGACACTCCGGAATCACCTGCCGGGCATGCCGGAACCACCTGCCGGACATGCCGGAACCACCGGCTCGACTTGCCGGAACCATTGCCGGACATGCCAAATCACCTGCCGGCTACGCCAGAACCACTTGGCGAACACTCCGGAATCACCTGCGGGGCATGGCGGAACCACCTCTCAGACATGCCGGAACCACATGCCAATGACACCGGAAGCACCTGCCGAGCACGCCAGAACCACCTGCTCGACTCGCCAAAACCTCCTGCTGGACATGCCAAAATCACCTGCCGGCTACGCCACAACCATTTGGTGAACTCTTCGGAATCACCTGTCGGGCTGGCTGGAACCACCTGCCGGTCACGCCAACATCACGTGCCAGCTATGCCAGAACCACTTGGCGGACACCATGGAAACACCTGTCGGGCCGGCCGGAACCACCTATCAGACGTGCCAGAACCATGTGCCTGAGATGCCGGAACCACACCCCGAACAGACCGAAACCACTTGCCAGACCCGCCTGAACCACCTGCCGAGCACGCCGGAACCACCTACTCGACTCGCTGGAACCACCTACCTGACACGCTAAAATCACCTGCCGGGTATGCCACAACCACCTGGTGGACACTCCGGAATCATCTGCCGGACATGCCAGAAGCAGCTCTCAGACACACCAGAACCACGTGCCAGACACGCCGGAAGCACCTGCTGAGCATGCCTGAGCCAAATGCTCGACTTGCAAGAAACACCTGCCAGACACGCCAAAATCACCTGCCGTATACGCCAGAACCACGTGGCGGACACTCCGGAATCACCTGTCGGGCATGCCGGAACCAACTCTCAGACGTGCCAGAACCTCGTGCCGGTCACGCCGGAACCACCTGCCGGACAGACCGGAAACACCTGCTGGATGCGCCGGAACCACCGGCTCGACTCGCCGGAAACACCGCCGGACATGCAAAATGACCTGCCGGCTACGCCTTAACCACTTGGCGAACACTCAGGAATCACCTGTCGGGCATGCCGGAACCACCTCTCAGAGGTGCCAGAACCACATGCCGGACACTCCGGAATCACCTGCCGGGCATGCCGGAACCATCTCTCAGACTTGCCAGAACCATGTTCCGGACATGCCGGAACCACCAGCCGAGCTCGCCGGAACCACCTGCTGGACGCGCCAAAATCACCTGCCGGCTACGCCAGAACCAATCGGCAGACACTCGGGAATCACATGCCAGGCATTCCGGAACCACCTCTCAGAGGTGCCAGAACCAAATGCCGGACACTCCGGTATCACCTGCCGGGCATGCCGGAGCCACCTCTCAGAGGTGCCAGAACCACATGCCGGACACTCCGGAATCACCTGCTGGGCATGCCGGAACCACCTGCTGGACATGCCGGAACCACCGGCTCGACTCGCTGGAACCATTGCCGGACATGCAAAATCACCTGCCGGCTACGCCAGAACCACTTGGCGAACACTCCGGAATCACCTGCCGGGCATGGCGGAACCACCTCTCAGACATGCCGGAATCACATGCCAATGACACCGGAAGCACCTGCCGAGCACGCCAGAACCACCTGCTCGACTCGCCAAAACGACCCGCTGGACACGCCAAAATCACCTGCCGGCTACGCCAGAACCACTCGGCAGACACTCCGGAATCACATGCCAGGCATCCCGGAACCACATCTCAGAGGTGCCAGAACCAAATGCCGGACACTCCGGTATCACCTGCCGGGCATGCCAGAACAACCTCTCAGAGGTGCCAGAACCACATGCCGGACACTCCGGAATCACCTGCCGGGCATGCCGGAACCACCTGATCCACACCCCAGAACCACCTGCTGACATGCCGGAATCACCTGCCGGGTATGCCGGAACCACGTGCCGGACATGCGGGAACCACCGGCTCGACTCGCCGGAACCATTGCCGGACATGCAAAATCACCTGCCGGCTATGCCAGAACCACTTGGGGAACACTCCGGAATCACCTGCCGGGCATGGCGGAACCACCTCTCAGACATGCCGGAACCACATGCCAATGACACCGGAAGCACCTGCCGAGAACGCCAGAACCACCTGCTCGACTCGCCAAAACCACCTGCTGGACGCGCCAAAATCAACTGCCGGCTACGCCAGAACCACTCGGCAGACACTCCGGAATCACCTGCCGGGCTGGCTGGAACCACCTGCCGGTCACGCCAACATCACCTTTCAGCTACGCCAGAACCACTTGGCGGACACTCCGGAAACACCTGTCGGGCCGGCCGCAACCACCTCTCAGACGTGACAAAACCATGTGCCTGAGATGCCGGAACCACACCCCGAACAGACCGAAACCACCTGCCAGACCCGCCTGAACCACCTGCCGAGCACGCCGGAACCACCTACTCGACTCGCCGGAACCAAATACCTGACAGGCTAAAATCACCTGCCGGGTATGCCACAACCACATGGTGAACACTCCGAAATCATCTGCCGGACATGCCAGAACCAGCTCTCAGACTCACCAGAACCACGTGCCGGACACGCCGGAAGCACCTGCTGAGCATGCCTGAGCCAAATGCTCGACTTGCAAGAAACACCTGCCAGACACGCCAAAATCACCTGTCCGGTACGCCAGAACCACGTGGCGGAAACTCCGGAATCACCTTTCGGGCATGCCGGAACCAACTCTCAGACGTGCCAGAACCTCGTGCCGGTCATGACAGAACCACCTGCCGGACAGACCGGAAACACCTGCTGGACACGCCAAAATCACCTTCTGGCTACGCCACAACCATTTGGTGAACTCTTCGGAATCACCTGCCGGGATGGCTGGAACCAACTGCCGGTCAAGCCAACATCACGTGCCAGCTATGCCAGAACCACTTGGCGGACACCATGGAAACACCTGTCGGGCCGGCCGGAACCACCTCTCAGACGTGCCAGAACCATGTGCCTGAGATGCCGGAACCACACCCCGAACAGACCGAAAACACCATCCAGCTCCGCCTGACCCACCTGCCGAGCACTCCGGAACCACCTACTCGACTCGCCGGAACCTCCTACCTGACACGCTAAAATCACCTGCCGGGTATGCCACAACCACTTGGTGGACACTCCGGAATCATCTGCCGGACATGCCAGAACCAGCTCTCAGACACACCAGAACCACGTGCCAGACACGCCGGATGCACCTGCTGATCATGCCTGAGCCAAATGCTCTACTTGCCAGAAACACCTGCCAGACACGCCAAAATCACCTGCCGGGTACGCCAGAACCACGTGGCGGACACTCCGGAATCACCTGTCGGGCATGGCGGAACCAACTCTCAGACGTGCCAGAACCTCGTGCCGGACACGCCAGAACCACCTGCCGGACAGACCGGAAACACCTGCTGGACACGCCGGAACCACCGGCTCGACTCGCCGGAACAACCGCCGGACATGCAAAATGACATGCCGGCTACGCCAGAACCACTTGGCGAACACTCCGGAATCACCTGTCGGGCATGCCGGAACCACCTCTCAGACTTGCCAGAACCATGTTCCGGACACGCCGGAACCACCTGCCGAGTGTGCCGGAACAACATGATCCACTCCCCAGAACCACCAGCTGGACACGCCAGAATCACCTGCCTGCTACGCCAGAATCACTCGGCAGACACTCCGGAACCACCTGCTGGGCATGCCGGAACCACCTCTCAGAGGTGCCAGAACCACATGCCGGACACTCCGGAATCACCTGCCGGGCATGCCGGAACCATCTCTCAGACGTGCCAGAACCATGTTCCGGACACGGCGGTACCACCTGCCGAGCTCGCCGGAACCAACTGCTGGACACGCCAAAATCACCTGCCGGCTACGCAAGAACCACTCGGCAGACACTCCGGAATCACCTGCGGGGCTTGCTGGAACCACCTGCCGGACACGCCAACATCACCTTTCAGCTATGCCAGAACCACTTGGCGGACACTCCGGAAACACCTGTCGGGCCTGCCGGAACCACCTCTCAGACGTGCCAGAACCATGTTCTGGACACGCCGGTACCACCTGCCGAGTATGCCGGAACCAGCTGATCCTCTCCCCAGAACCACCTAGTGGACATGCCAAAATCAACTGCCGGCTACGCCAGAACCACTCGGCAGACACTCCGGAATCACCTGTCGGGCATGCCGGAACCACCTCTCAGACTTGCCAGAACCATGTTCCGGACACGCCGGTACCACCTGCCGAGTATGCCGGAACCAACTCATACAGTCCTCAGGACCACCTGCTGGATACGCCAGAATCACTGGCCGGCTACTCCAGAACCACTCGGCAGACACTCCGGAACCACCTGCCGGGCATGCCGGAACCACCTCTCAGAGGTGCCAGAACCACATGCCGGACACTCCGGAATCACCTGCCAGGCATGCCGGAACCATCTCTCAGACGTGCCAGAACCATGTTCCGGACGCGCCGGTACCACCTGCCGAGCTCGCCGGAACCACCTGATGGACACCCCAAAATCACCTGCCGGCTACGCCAGAACCACTCGGCAGACACTCCGGAATCACCTGCCGGGCTGACTGGAACCACCTGCCGGTCACGCCAACATCACCTTTCCGCTACGCCAGAAACACTTGGCGGACATTCCGGAAACACCTGTCGGGCCGGCCGCAACCACCTCTCAGACGTGCCAGAACCATGTGCCTGAGATGCCGGAACCACTCCCCGAACAGCCCGAAACCACATGCCAGACCCACCTGAACCCGCTGGCGAGCACGCCTGATCCACCTGCTCAACTAGCCGGAACCACCTTCCTGACATGCCAAATTCACCTGCCAGGTATACCAGAACCACTTGGTGGACACTCCGGAATCATCTGCCGGACATGCCAGAACCAGCTCTCAGACACACCAGAACCACGTGCCAGAGACGCCGGAAGCACCAGCTGAGCACGCCTGAGCCACCTGCTCGACTCGCAAGAAACACCGGTCGGACATGCCAAAATCACCTGCCGGGTACGCCAGGAACACTTGGCGGACGCTCCGGAATCAACTGTCGGGCGTGCCGGAACCACCTGCCGGCCATGCCGGAACCACCGGCTCGACTCGCCGGAACCATTGCCGGACATGCCAAATCACCTGCCGGCTACGCCAGAACCACTTGGCGAACACTCCGGAATCACCTGTCGGGCATGCCGGAAACACCTCTCAGAGGTCCCAGAACCACATGCCGGACACTCCGGAATCACCTGCCGGGCATGCCGGAACCACGTGACGGACATGCCGGAACCACCGGCTCGACTCGCCGGAACCACTGCCGGACATGCAAAATCACCTGCCGGCTAGGCCAGAACCACTTGGGGAACACTCCGGAATCACCTGCCGGGCATGGCGGAACCACCTCTCAGACATACCAGAACCACATGCCAAAGACACCGGAAGCACCTGCCGAGCACGCCAGAACCACCTGCTCGACTCGCCAAAACCACCTGCTGGACGCGCCAAAATCACCTGCCGGCTACGCCAGAACCACTCGGCAGACACTCTGGAATCACATGCCAGGCATACCGGAACCACCTCTCAGAGGTGCCAGAACCAAATTCCGGAGACTCCGGTATCACCTACAGGGCATGCCGGAACCACCTCTCAGAGGTGCCAGAACCACATGCCGGACACTCCGGAATCACCTGCCAGGCATGCCGGAACCACCTGCCGGACATGCCGGAACCACCGGCTCGACTTGCCGGAACCATTGCCGGACATGCCAAATCACCTGCCGGCTACGCCAGAACCACTTGGCGAACACTCCGGAATCACCTGCCGGGCATGGCGGAACCACCTCTCAGACATGCCGGAACCACATGCCAATGACACCGGAAGCACCTGCCGAGCACGCCAGAACCACCTGCTCGACTCGCCAAAACCTCCTGCTGGACATGCCAAAATCACCTGCCGGCTACGCCACAACCATTTGGTGAACTCTTCGGAATCACCTGTCGGGCTGGCTGGAACCACCTGCCGGTCACGCCAACATCACGTGCCAGCTATGCCAGAACCACTTGGCGGACACCATGGAAACACCTGTCGGGCCGGCCGGAACCACCTATCAGACGTGCCAGAACCATGTGCCTGAGATGCCGGAACCACACCCCGAACAGACCGAAACCACTTGCCAGACCCGCCTGAACCACCTGCCGAGCACGCCGGAACCACCTACTCGACTCGCTGGAACCACCTACCTGACACGCTAAAATCACCTGCCGGGTATGCCACAACCACCTGGTGGACACTCCGGAATCATCTGCCGGACATGCCAGAAGCAGCTCTCAGACACACCAGAACCACGTGCCAGACACGCCGGAAGCACCTGCTGAGCATGCCTGAGCCAAATGCTCGACTTGCAAGAAACACCTGCCAGACACGCCAAAATCACCTGCCGTATACGCCAGAACCACGTGGCGGACACTCCGGAATCACCTGTCGGGCATGCCGGAACCAACTCTCAGACGTGCCAGAACCTCGTGCCGGTCACGCCGGAACCACCTGCCGGACAGACCGGAAACACCTGCTGGATGCGCCGGAACCACCGGCTCGACTCGCCGGAAACACCGCCAGACATGCAAAATGACCTGCCGGCTACGCCTTAACCACTTGGCGAACACTCAGGAATCACCTGTCGGGCATGCCGGAACCACCTCTCAGAGGTGCCAGAACCACATGCCGGACACTCCGGAATCACCTGCCGGGCATGCCGGAACCATCTCTCAGACTTGCCAGAACCATGTTCCGGACATGCCGGAACCACCAGCCGAGCTCGCCGGAACCACCTGCTGGACGCGCCAAAATCACCTGCCGGCTACGCCAGAACCAATCGGCAGACACTCGGGAATCACATGCCAGGCATTCCTGAACCACCTCTCAGAGGTGCCAGAACCAAATGCCGGACACTCCGGTATCACCTGCCGGGCATGCCGGAGCCACCTCTCAGAGGTGCCAGAACCACATGCCGGACACTCCGGAATCACCTGCCGGGCATGCCGGAACCACCTGCTGGACATGCCGGAACCACCGGCTCGACTCGCTGGAACCATTGCCGGACCTGCAAAATCACCTGCCGGCTACGCCAGAACCACTTGGCGAACACTCCGGAATCACCTGCCGGGCATGGCGGAACCACCTCTCAGACATGCCGGAATCACATGCCAATGACACCGGAAGCACCTGCCGAGCACGCCAGAACCACCTGCTCGACTCGCCAAAACGACCCGCTGGACACGCCAAAATCACCTGCCGGCTACGCCAGAACCACTCGGCAGACACTCCGGAATCACATGCCAGGCATCCCGGAACCACATCTCAGAGGTGCCAGAACCAAATGCCGGACACTCCGGTATCACCTGCCGGGCATGCCAGAACAACCTCTCAGAGGTGCCAGAACCACATGCCGGACACTCCGGAATCACCTGCCGGGCATGCCGGAACCACCTGATCCACACCCCAGAACCACCTGCTTACATGCCGGAATCACCTGCCGGGTATGCCGGAACCACGTGCCGGACATGCGTGAACCACCGGCTCGACTCGCCGGAACCATTGCCGGACATGCAAAATCACCTGCCGGCTATGCCAGAACCACTTGGGGAACACTCCGGAATCACCTGCCGGGCATGGCGGAACCACCTCTCAGACATGCCGGAACCACATGCCAATGACACCGGAAGCACCTGCCGAGAACGCCAGAACCACCTGCTCGACTCGCCAAAACCACCTGCTGGACGCGCCAAAATCAACTGCCGGCTACGCCAGAACCACTCGGCAGACACTCCGGAATCACCTGCCAGGCTGGCTGGAACCACCTGCCGGTCACGCCAACATCACCTTTCAGCTACGCCAGAACCAACTTGGCGGACACTCCGGAAACACCTGTCGGGCCGGCCGCAACCACCTCTCAGACGTGACAAAACCATGTGCCTGAGATGCCGGAACCACACCCCGAACAGACCGAAACCACCTGCCAGACCCGCCTGAACCACCTGCCGAGCACGCCGGAACCACCTACTCGACTCGCCGGAACCAAATACCTGACAGGCTAAAATCACCTGCCGGGTATGCCACAACCACATGGTGAACACTCCGAAATCATCTGCCGGACATGCCAGAACCAGCTCTCAGACTCACCAGAACCACGTGCCGGACACGCCGGAAGCACCTGCTGAGCATGCCTGAGCCAAATGCTCGACTTGCAAGAAACACCTGCCAGACACGCCAAAATCACCTGTCCGGTACGCCAGAACCACGTGGCGGAAACTCCGGAATCACCTTTCGGGCATGCCGGAACCAACTCTCAGACGTGCCAGAACCTCGTGCCGGTCATGACAGAACCACCTGCCGGACAGACCGGAAACACCTGCTGGACACGCCAAAATCACCTTCTGGCTACGCCACAACCATTTGGTGAACTCTTCGGAATCACCTGCCGGGATGGCTGGAACCAACTGCCGGTCAAGCCAACATCATGTGCCAGCTATGCCAGAACCACTTGGCGGACACCATGGAAACACCTGTCGGGCCGGCCGGAACCACCTCTCAGACGTGCCAGAACCATGTGCCTGAGATGCCGGAACCACACCCCGAACAGACCGAAAACACCATCCAGCTCCGCCTGACCCACCTGCCGAGCACTCCGGAACCACCTACTCGACTCGCCGGAACCTCCTACCTGACACGCTAAAATCACCTGCCGGGTGTGCCACAACCACTTGGTGGACACTCCGGAATCATCTGCCGGACATGCCAGAACCAGCTCTCAGACACACCAGAACCACGTGCCAGACACGCCGGATGCACCTGCTGATCATGCCTGAGCCAAATGCTCTACTTGCCAGAAACACCTGCCAGACACGCCAAAATCACCTGCCGGGTACGCCAGAACCACGTGGCGGACACTCCGGAATCACCTGTCGGGCATGGCGGAACCAACTCTCAGACGTGCCAGAACCTCGTGCCGGACACGCCAGAACCACCTGCCGGACAGACCGGAAACACCTGCTGGACACGCCGGAACCACCGGCTCGACTCGCCGGAACAACCGCCGGACATGCAAAATGACATGCCGGCTACGCCAGAACCACTTGGCGAACACTCCGGAATCACCTGTCGGGCATGCCGGAACCACCTCTCAGACTTGCCAGAACCATGTTCCGGACACGCCGGAACCACCTGCCGAGTGTGCCGGAACAACATGATCCACTCCCCAGAACCACCAGCTGGACACGCCAGAATCACCTGCCTGCTACGCCAGAATCACTCGGCAGACACTCCGGAACCACCTGCTGGGCATGCCGGAACCACCTCTCAGAGGTGCCAGAACCACATGCCGGACACTCCGGAATCACCTGCCGGGCATGCCGGAACCATCTCTCAGACGTGGCAGAACCATGTTCCGGACACGGCGGTACCACCTGCCGAGCTCGCCGGAACCAACTGCTGGACACGCCAAAATCACCTGCCGGCTACGCAAGAACCACTCGGCAGACACTCCGGAATCACCTGCGGGGCTTGCTGGAACCACCTGCCGGACACGCCAACATCACCTTTCAGCTATGCCAGAACCACTTGGCGGACACTCCGGAAACACCTGTCGGGCCTGCCGGAACCACCTCTCAGACGTGCCAGAACCATGTTCTGGACACGCCGGTACCACCTGCCGAGTATGCCGGAACCAGCTGATCCTCTCCCCAGAACCACCTAGTGGACATGCCAAAATCAACTGCCGGCTACGCCAGAACCACTCGGCAGACACTCCGGAATCACCTGTCGGGCATGCCGGAACCACCTCTCAGACTTGCCAGAACCATGTTCCGGACACGCCGGTACCACCTGCCGAGTATGCCGGAACCAACTCATACAGTCCTCAGGACCACCTGCTGGATACGCCAGAATCACTGGCCGGCTACTCCAGAACCACTCGGCAGACACTCCGGAACCACCTGCCGGGCATGCCGGAACCACCTCTCAGAGGTGCCAGAACCACATGCCGGACACTCCGGAATCACCTGCCAGGCATGCCGGAACCATCTCTCAGACGTGCCAGAACCATGTTCCGGACGCGCCGGTACCACCTGCCGAGCTCGCCGGAACCACCTGATGGACACCCCAAAATCACCTGCCGGCTACGCCAGAACCACTCGGCAGACACTCCGGAATCACCTGCCGGGCTGACTGGAACCACCTGCCGGTCACGCCAACATCACCTTTCCGCTACGCCAGAAACACTTGGCGGACATTCCGGAAACACCTGTCGGGCCGGCCGCAACCACCTCTCAGACGTGCCAGAACCATGTGCCTGAGATGCCGGAACCACTCCCCGAACAGCCCGAAACCACATGCCAGACCCACCTGAACCCGCTGGCGAGCACGCCTGATCCACCTGCTCAACTAGCCGGAACCACCTTCCTGACATGCCAAATTCACCTGCCAGGTATACCAGAACCACTTGGTGGACACTCCGGAATCATCTGCCGGACATGCCAGAACCAGCTCTCAGACACACCAGAACCACGTGCCAGAGACGCCGGAAGCACCAGCTGAGCACGCCTGAGCCACCTGCTCGACTCGCAAGAAACACCGGTCGGACATGCCAAAATCACCTGCCGGGTACGCCAGGAACACTTGGCGGACGCTCCGGAATCAACTGTCGGGCGTGCCGGAACCACCTGCCGGACATGCCGGAACCACCGGCTCGACTTGCCGGAACCATTGCCGGACATGCCAAATCACCTGCCGGCTACGCCAGAACCACTTGGCGAACACTCCGGAATCACCTGCTGGGCATGGCGGAACCACCTCTCAGACATGCCGGAACCACATGCCAATGACACCGGAAGCACCTGCCGAGCACGCCAGAACCACCTGCTCGACTCGCCAAAACCTCCTGCTGGACATGCCAAAATCACCTGCCGGCTACGCCACAACCATTTGGTGAACTCTTCGGAATCACCTGCCGGGCTGGCTGGAACCACCTGCCGGTCATTCCAACATCACCTGCCAGCTATGCCAGAACCACTTGGCGGACACCATGGAAACACCTGTCGGGCCGGCCGGAACCACCTATCAGACGGGCCAGAACCATGTGCCTGAGATGCCGGAACCACACCCCGAACAGACCGAAACCACCTGCCAGACCCGCCTGAACCACCTGCCGAGCACGCCGGAACCACCTACTCGACTAGCCGGGACCACCTACCTGACACGCTAAAATCACCTGCCGGGTATGCCACAACCACCTGGTGGACACTCCGGAATCATCTGCCGGACATGCCAGAAGCAGCTCTCAGACACACCAGAACCACGTGCCAGACACGCCGGAAGCACCTGCTGAGCATGCCTGAGCCAAATGCTCGACTTGCAAGAAACACCTGCCAGACACGCCAAAATCACCTGCCGTATACGCCAGAACCACGTGGCGGACACTCCGGAATCACCTGTCGGGCATGCCGGAACCAACTCTCAGACGTGCCAGAACCTCGTGCCGGTCACGCCGGAACCACCTGCCGGACAGACCGGAAACACCTGCTGGATGCGCCGGAACCACCGGCTCGACTCGCCGGAAACACCGCCGGACATGCAAAATGACCTGCCGGCTACGCCTTAACCACTTGGCGAACACTCAGGAATCACCTGTCGGGCATGCCGGAACCACCTCTCAGAGGTGCCAGAACCACATGCCGGACACTCCGGAATCACCTGCCGGGCATGCCGGAACCATCTCTCAGACTTGCCAGAACCATGTTCCGGACATGCCGGAACCACCAGCCGAGCTCGCCGGAACCACCTGCTGGACGCGCCAAAATCACCTGCCGGCTACGCCAGAACCAATCGGCAGACACTCGGGAATCACATGCCAGGCATTCCGGAACCACCTCTCAGAGGTGCCAGAACCAAATGCCGGACACTCCGGTATCACCTGCCGGGCATGCCGGAGCCACCTCTCAGAGGTGCCAGAACCACATGCCGGACACTCCGGAATCACCTGCTGGGCATGCCGGAACCACCTGCTGGACATGCCGGAACCACCGGCTCGACTCGCTGGAACCATTGCCGGACATGCAAAATCACCTGCCGGCTACGCCAGAACCACTTGGCGAACACTCCGGAATCACCTGCCGGGCATGGCGGAACCACCTCTCAGACATGCCGGAATCACATGCCAATGACACCGGAAGCACCTGCCGAGCACGCCAGAACCACCTGCTCGACTCGCCAAAACGACCCGCTGGACACGCCAAAATCACCTGCCGGCTACGCCAGAACCACTCGGCAGACACTCCGGAATCACATGCCAGGCATCCCGGAACCACATCTCAGAGGTGCCAGAACCAAATGCCGGACACTCCGGTATCACCTGCCGGGCATGCCAGAACAACCTCTCAGAGGTGCCAGACACCACATGCCGGACACTCCGGAATCACCTGCCGGGCATGCCGGAACCACCTGATCCACACCCCAGAACCACCTGCTGACATGCCGGAATCACCTGCCGGGTATGCCGGAACCACGTGCCGGACATGCGTGAACCACCGGCTCGACTCGCCGGAACCATTGCCGGACATGCAAAATCACCTGCCGGCTATGCCAGAACCACTTGGGGAACACTCCGGAATCACCTGCCGGGCATGGCGGAACCACCTCTCAGACATGCCGGAACCACATGCCAATGACACCGGAAGCACCTGCCGAGCACGCCAGAACCACCTGCTCGACTCGCCAAAACCACCTGCTGGACGCGCCAAAATCAACTGCCGGCTACGCCAGAACCACTCGGCAGACACTCCGGAATCACCTGCCGGGCTGGCTGGAACCACCTGCCGGTCACGCCAACATCACCTTTCAGCTACGCCAGAACCACTTGGCGGACACTCCGGAAACACCTGTCGGGCCGGCCGCAACCACCTCTCAGACGTGACAAAACCATGTGCCTGAGATGCCGGAACCACACCCCGAACAGACCGAAACCACCTGCCAGACCCGCCTGAACCACCTGCCGAGCACGCCGGAACCACCTACTCGACTCGCCGGAACCAAATACCTGACAGGCTAAAATCACCTGCCGGGTATGCCACAACCACATGGTGAACACTCCGAAATCATCTGCCGGACATGCCAGAACCAGCTCTCAGACTCACCAGAACCACGTGCCGGACACGCCGGAAGCACCTGCTGAGCATGCCTGAGCCAAATGCTCGACTTGCAAGAAACACCTGCCAGACACGCCAAAATCACCTGTCCGGTACGCCAGAACCACGTGGCGGAAACTCCGGAATCACCTTTCGGGCATGCCGGAACCAACTCTCAGACGTGCCAGAACCTCGTGCCGGTCATGACAGAACCACCTGCCGGACAGACCGGAAACACCTGCTGGACACGCCAAAATCACCTTCTGGCTACGCCACAACCATTTGGTGAACTCTTCGGAATCACCTGCCGGGATGGCTGGAACCAACTTCCGGTCAAGCCAACATCACGTGCCAGCTATGCCAGAACCACTTGGCGGACACCATGGAAACACCTGTCGGGCCGGCCGGAACCACCTCTCAGACGTGCCAGAACCATGTGCCTGAGATGCCGGAACCACACCCCGAACAGACCGAAAACACCATCCAGCTCCGCCTGACCCACCTGCCGAGCACTCCGGAACCACCTACTCGACTCGCCGGAACCACCTACCTGACACGCTAAAATCACCGGCCGGGTATGCCACAACCACTTGGTGGACACTCCGGAATCATCTGCCGGACATGCCAGAACCAGCTCTCAGACACACCAGAACCACGTGCCAGACACGCCGGATGCACCTGCTGATCATGCCTGAGCCAAATGCTCTACTTGCCAGAAACACCTGCCAGACACGCCAAAATCACCTGCCGGGTACGCCAGAACCACGTGGCGGACACTCCGGAATCACCTGTCGGGCATGGCGGAACCAACTCTCAGACGTGCCAGAACCTCGTGCCGGACACGCCAGAACCACCTGCCGGACAGACCGGAAACACCTGCTGGACACGCCGGAACCACCGGCTCGACTCGCCGGAACCACCGCCGGACATGCAAAATGACATGCCGGCTACGCCAGAACCACTTGGCGAACACTCCGGAATCACCTGTCGGGCATGCCAGAACCACCTCTCAGACTTGCCAGAACCATGTTCCGGACACGCCGGAACCACCTGCCGAGTGTGCCGGAACAACATGATCCACTCCCCAGAACCACCAGCTGGACACGCCAGAATCACCTGCCTGCTACGCCAGAATCACTCGGCAGACACTCCGGAACCACCTGCTGGGCATGCCGGAACCACCTCTCAGAGGTGCCAGAACCACATGCCGGACACTCCGGAATCACCTGCCGGGCATGCCGGAACCATCTCTCAGACGTGCCAGAACCATGTTCCGGACACGGCGGTACCACCTGCCGAGCTCGCCGGAACCAACTGCTGGACACGCCAAAATCACCTGCCGGCTACGCAAGAACCACTCGGCAGACACTCCGGAATCACCTGCGGGGCTTGCTGGAACCACCTGCCGGACACGCCAACATCACCTTTCAGCTATGCCAGAACCACTTGGCGGACACTCCGGAAACACCTGTCGGGCCTGCCGGAACCACCTCTCAGACGTGCCAGAACCATGTTCTGGACACGCCGGTACCACCTGCCGAGTATGCCGGAACCAGCTGATCCTCTCCCCAGAACCACCTAGTGGACATGCCAAAATCAACTGCCGGCTACGCCAGAACCACTCGGCAGACACTCCGGAATCACCTGTCGGGCATGCCGGAACCACCTCTCAGACTTGCCAGAACCATGTTCCGGACACGCCGGTACCACCTGCCGAGTATGCCGGAACCAACTCATACAGTCCTCAGGACCACCTGCTGGATACGCCAGAATCACTGGCCGGCTACTCCAGAACCACTCGGCAGACACTCCGGAACCACCTGCCGGGCATGCCGGAACCACCTCTCAGAGGTGCCAGAACCACATGCCGGACACTCCGGAATCACCTGCCAGGCATGCCGGAACCATCTCTCAGACGTGCCAGAACCATGTTCCGGACGCGCCGGTACCACCTGCCGAGCTCGCCGGAACCACCTGATGGACACCCCAAAATCACCTGCCGGCTACGCCAGAACCACTCGGCAGACACTCCGGAATCACCTGCCGGGCTGGCTGGAACCACCTGCCGGTCACGCCAACATCACCTTTCCGCTACGCCAGAAACACTTGGCGGACATTCCGGAAACACCTGTCGGGCCGGCCGCAACCACCTCTCAGACGTGCCAGAACCATGTGCCTGAGATGCCGGAACCACTCCCCGAACAGCCCGAAACCACATGCCAGACCCACCTGAACCCGCTGGCGAGCACGCCTGATCCACCTGCTCAACTAGCCGGAACCACCTTCCTGACATGCCAAATTCACCTGCCAGGTATACCAGAACCACTTGGTGGACACTCCGGAATCATCTGCCGGACATGCCAGAACCAGCTCTCAGACACACCAGAACCACGTGCCAGAGACGCCGGAAGCACCAGCTGAGCATGCCTGAGCCACCTGCTCGACTCGCAAGAAACACCGGTCGGACATGCCAAAATCACCGGCCGGGTACGCCAGAAACACTTGGCGGACGCTCCGGAATCAACTGTCGGGCGTGCCGCAACCACCTCTCAGACTTGCCAGAACCATGTTCTGGACACGCGGGTACCACCTGCCGAGTATGCCGGAACCAGCTGATCCACTCCCCAGAACCACCTAGTGGACACGTCAAAATCAACTGCCGGCTATGCCGGAACCACCGGCTCGACTCGCCGGAACCACAGCCGGACATGCAAAGTGACCTGCCGGCTACGCCAGAACCAGTTGGCGAACACTCCGGAAACACCTGTCGGGCATGCCGGAACCACCTCTCAGACTTGCCAGAACCATGTTCTGGACACGCCGGTACCACATGCCGAGTTTGCCGGAACCAGCTGATCTACTCTCCAGAACCACCTGCTGGACACGCCAGAATCACCTGCCGACTACGCCAGAACCACTCGGCAGGCACTCCGGAACCACATGCCGGACACTCCGGAATCACCTGCCGGGCATGCCGGAACCACCTGCCGGACATGCCGGAACCACCGGCTCGACTCGCCGGAACCATTGCCGGACATGCAAAATCACCTGCCGGCTACGCCAGAACCACTTGGCAAACACTCCGGAATCACCTGCCGGGCACGGCGGAACCACCTCTCAGACATGCCGGAACCACATGCCAATGACACCGGAAGCACCTGCCGAGCACGCCAGAACCAGCTGCTCGACTCGCCAAAACCACCTGCTGGACACGCCAAAATCACCTGCCGGCTACGCCAGAACCACTCGGCAGACACTCCGAAATCACCTGCCGGTCTGGCTGGAACCACCTTCCGGTCACGCCAACATCACCTTTCAGCTACACCAGAACAACTTGGCGGACACCCCGGAAACACCTGTCGGGCCGGCCGGAACCACCTCTCAGATGTGCCAGAACCATGTGCCTGAGATGCCGGAACCACTCCCCGAACTGACCGAAACCACCTTCCAGACCCGCCTGAACCCCCTGGCGAGCACGCCTAATCCACCTGCTCAACTAGACGGAACCACCTTCCTGACACGCCAAAATCACCTGCCAGGTATACCAGAACCACTTGGTGGACACTCCGGAATCATCTGCCGGACATGCCAGAACCAGCTCTCAGACACACCAGAACCACGTGGCAGAGACGCCGGAAGCACCAGCTGAGCATTCCTGAGCCACCTGCTCGACTCGCAAGAAACACCTGTCGGACATGCCTAAATCACCTGCCGGGTATGCCAGAAACACTTGGCGGACGCTCTGGAATCACCTGTCGGGCGTGCCGGAACCACCTCTCAGACTTGCCAGAACCATGTTCTGGACACGCGGGTACCACCTGCCGAGTATGCCGGAACCAGCTGATCCACTCCCCAGAACCACCTAGTGGACACGCCAAAATCAACTGCCGGCTACGCCGGAACCACCGGCTCGACTCGCCGGAACCACCGCCGGACATGCAAAATGACCTGCCGGCTACGCCAGAACCACTTGGCGAACACTCCCGAATCACCTGTCGGGCATGCCGGAACCACCTCTCAGAGGTGCCAGAACCACATGCCGGACACTCCGGAATCACCTGCCGGGCATGCCGGAACCACCTGCCGGACATGCCGGAACCACCGGCTCGACTCGCCGGAACCATTTCCGGACATGCAAAATCACCTGCCGGCTATGCCAGAACCACTTGGGGAACACTCCGGAATCACCAGCCGGGCATGGCGGAACCACCTCTCAGACATGCCGGAACCACATGCCAATGACACCGGAAGCACCTGCCGAGCACGCCAGAACCACCTGCTTGACTCGCCAAAACCACCTGCTGGACGCGCCAAAATCACCTGCCGGCTACGCCAGAACCACTCGGCAGACACTCTGGAATCACATGCCAGGCATACCAGAACCACCTCTCAGAGGTGCCAGAACCAAATGCCGAAGACTCCGGTATCACCTGCCGGGCATGCCGGAACCACCTCTCAGAGGTGCCAGAACCACATGCCGGACACTCCGGAATCACCTGCCGGGCATGCCGGAACCACCTGCCGGACATGCCGGAACCACCGGCTCGACTTGCCGGAACCATTGCCGGACATGCCAAATCACCTGCCGGCTACGCCAGAACCACTTGGCGAACACTCCGGAATCACCTGCTGGGCATGGCGGAACCACCTCTCAGACATGCCGGAACCACATGCCAATGACACCGGAAGCACCTGCCGAGCACGCCAGAACCACCTGCTCGACTCGCCAAAACCTCCTGCTGGACATGCCAAAATCACCTGCCGGCTACGCCACAACCATTTGGTGAACTCTTCGGAATCACCTGCCGGGCTGGCTGGAACCACCTGCCGGTCATTCCAACATCACCTGCCAGCTATGCCAGAACCACTTGGCGGACACCATGGAAACACCTGTCGGGCCGGCCGGAACCACCTATCAGACGGGCCAGAACCATGTGCCTGAGATGCCGGAACCACACCCCGAACAGACCGAAACCACCTGCCAGACCCGCCTGAACCACCTGCCGAGCACGCCGGAACCACCTACTCGACTAGCCGGGACCACCTACCTGACACGCTAAAATCACCTGCCGGGTATGCCACAACCACCTGGTGGACACTCCGGAATCATCTGCCGGACATGCCAGAATCAGCTCTCAGACACACCAGAACCACGTGCCAGACACGCCGGAAGCACCTGCTGAGCATGCCTGAGCCAAATGCTCGACTTGCAAGAAACACCTGCCAGACACGCCAAAATCACCTGCCGGATACGCCAGAACCACGTGGCGGACACTCCGGAATCACCTGTCGGGCATGCCGGAACCAACTCTCAGACGTGCCAGAACATCGTGCCGGTCACGCCAGAACCACCTGCCGGACAGACGGGAAACACCTGCTTGATGCGCCGGAACCACAGGCTCGACTCGCCGGAAACACCGCCGGACATGCAAAATGACCTGCCGGCTACGCCAGAACCACTTGGCGAACACTCAGGAATCACCTGTCGGGCATGCCGGAACCACCTCTCAGAGGTGCCAGAACCACATGCCGGACACTCCGGAATCACCTGCCGGGCATGCCGGAACCATCTCTCAGACTTGCCAGAACCATGTTCCGGACATGCCGGAACCACCTGCCGAGCTCGCCGGAACCACCTGCTGGACGCGCCAAAATCACCTGCCGGCTACGCCAGAACCAATCGGCAGACACTCGGGAATCACATGCCAGGCATTCCGGAACCACCTCTCAGAGATGCCAGAACCAAATGCCGGACACTCCGGTATCACCTGCCGGGCATGCCGGAGCCACCTCTCAGAGGTGCCAGAACCACATGCCGGACACTCCGGAATCACCTGCCGGGCATGCCGGAACCACCTGCTGGACATGCCGGAACCACCGGCTCGACTCGCTGGAACCATTGCCGGACCTGCAAAATCACCTGCCGGCTACGCCAGAACCACTTGGCGAACACTCCGGAATCACCTGCCGGGCATGGCGGAACCACCTCTCAGACATGCCGGAACCACATGCCAATGACACCGGAAGCACCTGCCGAGCAGGCCAGAACCACCTGCTCGACTCTCCAAAACCACCTGCTGGACGCGCCAAAATCAACTGCCGGCTACGCCAGAACCACTCGGCAGACACTCCGGAATCACCTGCCGGGCTGGCTGGAACCACCTGCCGGTCACGCCAACATCACCTTTCAGCTACGCCAGAACCACTTGGCGGACACTCCGGAAACACCTGTCGGGCCGGCCGCAACCACCTCTCAGACGTGACAAAACCATGTGCCTGAGATGCCGGAACCACACCCCGAACAGACCGAAACCACCTGCCAGACCCGCCTGAACCACCTGCCGAGCACGCCGGAACCACCTACTCGACTCGCCGGAACCAAATACCTGACAGGCTAAAATCACCTGCCGGGTATGCCACAACCACATGGTGAACACTCCGAAATCATCTGCCGGACATGCCAGAACCAGCTCTCAGACTCACCAGAACCACGTGCCGGACACGCCGGAAGCACCTGCTGAGCATGCCTGAGCCAAATGCTCGACTTGCAAGAAACACCTGCCAGACACGCCAAAATCACCTGTCCGGTACGCCAGAACCACGTGGCGGAAACTCCGGAATCACCTTTCGGGCATGCCGGAACCAACTCTCAGACGTGCCAGAACCTCGTGCCGGACACGCCAGAACCACCTGCCGGACAGACCGGAAACACCTGCTGGACACGCCGGAACCACCGGCTCGACTCGCCGGAACCACCGCCGGACATGCAAAATGACATGCCGGCTACGCCAGAACCACTTGGCGAACACTCCGGAATCACCTGTCGGGCATGCCAGAACCACCTCTCAGACTTGCCAGAACCATGTTCCGGACACGCCGGAACCACCTGCCGAGTGTGCCGGAACAACATGATCCACTCCCCAGAACCACCAGCTGGACACGCCAGAATCACCTGCCTGCTACGCCAGAATCACTCGGCAGACACTCCGGAACCACCTGCTGGGCATGCCGGAACCACCTCTCAGAGGTGCCAGAACCACATGCCGGACACTCCGGAATCACCTGCCGGGCATGCCGGAACCATCTCTCAGACGTGCCAGAACCATGTTCCGGACACGGCGGTACCACCTGCCGAGCTCGCCGGAACCAACTGCTGGACACGCCAAAATCACCTGCCGGCTACGCAAGAACCACTCGGCAGACACTCCGGAATCACCTGCGGGGCTTGCTGGAACCACCTGCCGGACACGCCAACATCACCTTTCAGCTATGCCAGAACCACTTGGCGGACACTCCGGAAACACCTGTCGGGCCTGCCGGAACCACCTCTCAGACGTGCCAGAACCATGTTCTGGACACGCCGGTACCACCTGCCGAGTATGCCGGAACCAGCTGATCCTCTCCCCAGAACCACCTAGTGGACATGCCAAAATCAACTGCCGGCTACGCCAGAACCACTCGGCAGACACTCCGGAATCACCTGTCGGGCATGCCGGAACCACCTCTCAGACTTGCCAGAACCATGTTCCGGACACGCCGGTACCACCTGCCGAGTATGCCGGAACCAACTCATACAGTCCTCAGGACCACCTGCTGGATACGCCAGAATCACTGGCCGGCTACTCCAGAACCACTCGGCAGACACTCCGGAACCACCTGCCGGGCATGCCGGAACCACCTCTCAGAGGTGCCAGAACCACATGCCGGACACTCCGGAATCACCTGCCAGGCATGCCGGAACCATCTCTCAGACGTGCCAGAACCATGTTCCGGACGCGCCGGTACCACCTGCCGAGCTCGCCGGAACCACCTGATGGACACCCCAAAATCACCTGCCGGCTACGCCAGAACCACTCGGCAGACACTCCGGAATCACCTGCCGGGCTGGCTGGAACCACCTGCCGGTCACGCCAACATCACCTTTCCGCTACGCCAGAAACACTTGGCGGACATTCCGGAAACACCTGTCGGGCCGGCCGCAACCACCTCTCAGACGTGCCAGAACCATGTGCCTGAGATGCCGGAACCACTCCCCGAACAGCCCGAAACCACATGCCAGACCCACCTGAACCCGCTGGCGAGCACGCCTGATCCACCTGCTCAACTAGCCGGAACCACCTTCCTGACATGCCAAATTCACCTGCCAGGTATACCAGAACCACTTGGTGGACACTCCGGAATCATCTGCCGGACATGCCAGAACCAGCTCTCAGACACACCAGAACCACGTGCCAGAGACGCCGGAAGCACCAGCTGAGCATGCCTGAGCCACCTGCTCGACTCGCAAGAAACACCGGTCGGACATGCCAAAATCACCGGCCGGGTACGCCAGAAACACTTGGCGGACGCTCCGGAATCAACTGTCGGGCGTGCCGCAACCACCTCTCAGACTTGCCAGAACCATGTTCTGGACACGCGGGTACCACCTGCCGAGTATGCCGGAACCAGCTGATCCACTCCCCAGAACCACCTAGTGGACACGTCAAAATCAACTGCCGGCTATGCCGGAACCACCGGCTCGACTCGCCGGAACCACAGCCGGACATGCAAAGTGACCTGCCGGCTACGCCAGAACCAATTGGCGAACGCTCCGGAATCACCTGTCGGGCATGCCGGAACCACCTCTCAGAGGTGCCAGAACCACATGCCGGACACTCCGGAATCACCTGCCGGGCATGCCGGAACCATCTCTCAGACGTGCCAGAACCATGTTCCGGACACGCCGGTACCACCTGCCGAGCTCGCTGGAACCACCTGCTGGACACGCTAAAATCACCTGCCAGGTATACCAGAACCACTTGGTGGACACTCCGGAATCATCTGCCGGACATGCCAGAACCAGCTCTCAGACACACCAGAACCACGTGCCAGAGACGCCGGAAGCACCAGCTAAGCATGCCTGAGCCACCTGCTCGACTCGCAAGAAACACCTGTCGGACATGCCAAAATCACCTGCCGGGTACGCCGGAAACACTTGGCGGACGCTCTGCAATCACCTGTCGGGCGTGCCGGAACCACCTCTCAGACTTGCCAGAACCATTTTCTGGACACGCGGGTACCACCTGCCGAGTATGCCGGAACCAGCTGATCCACACCCCAGAACCACCTAGTGGACACGCCAAAATCAACTGCCGGCAACGCCAGAACCACTCGGCAGACACTCAGGAATCACATGCCAGGCATTCCGGAACCACCTCTCAGAGGTGCCAGAACCAAATGCCGGACACTCCGGTATCACCTGCCGGGAATGCCGGAACCACCTCTCAGAGGTGCCAGAACCACATGCCGGACACTCCGGAATCACCTGCCGGGCATGCTGGAACCACCTGCCGGACAAGCCGGAACCACCGGCTCGACTCGCCGGAACCATTGCCGGACATGGAAAATCACCTGCCGGCTATGAAAGAACCGCTTGGCGAACACTCCGGAATCACCTGCCGGGAATGCCGGAACCACCTCTCAGAGGTGCCAGAACCACATGCCGGACACTCCGGAACCACCTGCCGGTCACGCCAACATCACCTGCCAGCTATGCCAGAACCACTTGGCGGACACCGTGGAAACACCTATCGGGCCTGCCGGTACCACCTATCAGACGTGACAGAACCATGTGCCTGAGATGCCGGAACCACTCCCCGAACAGACAGAAACCACCTGCAGGACCCGCCTGAACCACCTGCCGAGCACGCCGGAACCACCTACTCGACTCGCTGGAACCACCTACCTGACACGCTAAAATCACCTGCCGGGTACGCCACAACCGCTTGGTGGACACTCCAGAATCATCTGCCGGACATGCCAGTACCAGCTCTCAGACACACCAGAACCACGTGCCAGACACGCCGGAAGCACCTGCTGATCATGCCTGAGCCAAATGCTCGACTTGCAAGAAACACCTGCCAGAAACGCCAAAATCACCTGCCGGGTACGTAAGAACCACGTGGCTGACACTCCGGAATCACCTGTCGGGCATCCCGGAACCAACTCTCAGACGTGCCAGAACCAAATGCCGGACACTCCGGTATCACCTGCCGGGCATGCCAGAGCAACCTCTCAGAGGTGCCAGAAGCACATGCCGGACACTCCGGTATCACCTGCCGGGCATGCCGGAACCACCTCTCAGAGGTGCCAGAACCACATGCCGGACTCTCCGGAATCACCTGCCGAGCATGCTGGAACCACCTGCCGGACATGCCGGAACCACCGGCTCCACTCGCCGGAACCATTGCCGGACATGCAAAATCACCTGCCGGCTACGCCAGAACCAGTTGGCGAACACTCCGGAATCACCTGCCGGGCATGGCGGAACCACCTCTCAGACATACCGGAACCACATGCCAATGACACCGGAAGCACCTGCCGAGCACGCCAGAACCACCTGCTCGACTCGCCAAAACCACCTGATGGAAACGCCAAAATCACCTTCCCGCTACGCCACAACCATTTGGTGAACACTTCGGAATCACCTGCCGCGCTTGCTGGAACCACCTGCCGGTCACGCCAACATCACCTGCCAGCTATGCCGGAACCACTTGGCGGACACCATGGAAACACCTGTCGGGCCGGCCGGAACCACCTCTCAGACGTGCCAGAACCATGAGCCTGAGATGCCGGAACCACTCCCAGAACAGACCGAAACCACCTGCCAGACCCGCCTGAACCCCCTGGCGAGCACGCCTGATCCACCTGCTCAACTAGCCGGAACCAACTTCCTGACACGTCAAAATCACCTGCCAGGTATACAAGAACCACTTGGTGGACACTCCGGAATCATCTGCCGGAGATGCCAGAACCAGCACTCACACACACCAGAACCACGTGCCAGAGACGCCGGAAGCACCAGCTGAGCATGCCTCAGCCACCTGCTCAACTCGCAAGATACAACTCACGGACAGGCGAAAATCAACTGCCGGTTACGCCAGAAACTCTTGGCGGACGCTCCGGAATCACCTGTCGGGCGTGCCGGAACCACCTCTCAGACTTGCCAGCACCATGTTCTGGACACACCGGTACCACCTGCCGAGTATGCCGGAACCAGCTGATCCACTCCCCAGAACCACCTAGTGGACACGCCAAAATCAACTGCTGGCTACGCCAGAACCACTCGGCAGACACTCCGGAATCACATGCCAGGCATTCCGGAACCAGCTCTCAGAGGTGCCAGAACCAAATGTCGGACACTCCGGTATCACCTGCCGGGCATGCCGGAACCACCTCTCAGAGGTGCCAGAACCACATACCGGACACTCCGGAATCACCTGACGGGCATGCTGGAACCACGTGCTGGACATGCCGGAACCACCTGCTGGACATGCCGGAACCACCTGCCGGACATTCCGGAACCACCGGGTCGACTCGCCGGAACCATTGCCGGACATGCAAAATCACCTGCCAGCTACGCCAGAGCCACTTGGCGAACACTCCGGTATCACCTGCCGGGCATGCCGGAACGACCTATCAGAGGTGCCAGAAACACATGCCGGACACTCCGGAATCACCTGCCGGGCATGCCGGAACCACCTGCCGGACATGCCGGAACCACCGGCTCGACTGGCCGGAACCATTGCCGGACATGCAAAATCACCTGCCGGCTATGCCAGAACCAATTGGCGAACACTCCGGAATCACCTGCCGGGCATGGCGGAACCACCTCTCAGACATGCCGGAACCACATGCCAATGACACCGGAAGCACCTGCCGAGCACGCCAGAGCCACCTGCTCGACTCGCCAAAACCACCTGCTGGACACGCCAAAATCACCTGCCGGCTACGCCACAACCATTTGGTGAACTCTTCAGAATCGCCTGCCGGGCTGGCTGGAACCACCTGCCGGTCATGCCAACATCACCTGCCAGCTATGCCAGAACCACTTGGCGACACCATGGAAACACCTGACGGGCCGGCCCGAACCACCTCTCAGACGTGCCAGAACCATGTTCCGGACACGCCGGTACCACCTGCCGGGCATGCCGGAACCACCTCTCAGACGTGCCAGAACCACATGCCGGACACTCCGGAATCACCTCCCAGGCATGCTGGAACCACCTCTCAGACGTGCCAGAACCATGTGCCTGAGATGCCGGAACCACTCCCCGAACAGACCGAAACCACCTGCCAGACCCGCCTGAACCCCCTGGCGAGCAGGCCTGATCCACCTGCTCAACTAGCCGGAACCACCTTCCTGACACGCCAAAATCACCTGCCAGGTATACCAGAACCACTTGGTGGACACTCCGGAATCATCTGCCGGGCATGCCGGAACCACCTGCTGGACATGCTAAATGACCTGCCGGCTACGCCAGAACCACTTGGCGAACACTCCGGAATCACCTGTCGGGCATGCCGGAACCGCCTCTCAGACTTGCGAGAACCATGTTCCGGACACGCCGGTACCACCTGCCGAGTATGCCGGAACCACCTGATCCACTCCCCAGAACCACCTGCTGGACACGCCAAAATCACCTGCCAGCTACACCAGAACCACTTGGCGGACACCATGGAAACACCTGTCGGGATGGCCGGAACCACCTCTCAGACTTGACAGATCAATGAGCCTGAGATGCCGGAACCACTCCCCGAACAGACCGAAACCATCTGCCAGAACCGCCTGAACCCACTGGCGAGCATGCCTGATCCACCTGCTCAACTAGCCGGAACCAACTTCCTGACACGCCAAAATCACCTGCCAGGTATACAAGAACCACTTGGTGGACACTCCGGAATCATCTGCCGGACATGCCAGAACCAGCTCTCAGACACACCAGAACCACGTGCCAGAGACGCCGGAAGCACCAGCTGAGCATGCCTCAGCTACCTGCTCGACTCGCAAGATACACCTGTCGGACATGCCAAAATCAACTGCCAGGTACGCCAGAAACACTTGGCGGACGCTCCGGAATCACCTGTCGGGCGTGCCGGAACCACTTCTCATACTTGCCCGAACCATTTTCTGGACACGCCGGTACCACTTGCCGAGTATGCCGGAACCAGGTGATCCACTCCCCAGAACCACCTAGTGGACACGCCAAAATCAACTGCCGGCTACGCCAGAACCACTCGGCAGACACTCCGGTATCACATGCCAGGCATTCCGGAACCACCTCTCAGTGGTGCCAGAACCAAATGCCGGACACTCCGGAATCACCTGCCGGGCATGCCGGAACCACGTGCCGGACATGCCGGAACCACCGGCTCGACTCGATGGAACCATTGCCGGCCATGCAAAATCACCTGCCGGCTATGCCAGAACCACTTGGGGAACACTCCGGAATCACCTGCCGGGCATGGCGGAACCCCCTCTCAGACATGCCGGAACCACATGCCAATGACACCGGAAGCACCTGCCGAGCATGCCAGAACCACCTGCACGACTCGCCAAAACCACCTGCTGGACACGCCAAAATCACCTGACGGCTACACCACAATCATTTGGTGAACTCTTCGGAATCACCTGCCGGGCTGGCTGGAACCACCTGCCGGTCACGCCAACATCACCTGCCAGCTATGCCAGAACCACTTGGCGGACACCATGGAAACACCTGTCGGGCCGGCCGCAACCACCTATCAGACGTGCCAGAACCATGTGCCTGAGATGCCGGAACCACACCCCGAACAGACCGAAACCACCTGCCAGACCCGCCTGAACCACCTGCCGAGCACGCCGGAACCACCTACTCGACTCGCTGGAACCACCTACCTGACACGCTAAAATCACCTGCCGGGTATGCCACAACCACTTGGTGGACACTCCGGAATCATCTGCCGGACATGCCAGAACCAGCTCTCAGACACACCAGAACCACGTGCCAATCACACCGGAAGCACCTGCCGAGCACGCCAGAACCACCTGCTCGACTCGCCAAAACCACCCTCTGGATACGCCAAAATCACCTGCCGGCTATGCCAGAACCACTTGGCGAACAATCCGGTATCACCTGCCGGGCATGCCGGAACCACCTCTCAGAGGTGCCAGAACCACATGCCGGACACTCCGGAATCACCTGCCGGGCATGCCGGAACCACCTGCCGGACATGCCGGAACCACCGGCCCGACTCGCCGGAACCATTGCCGGACATGCAAAATCACCTGCCGGCTATGCCAGAACCACTTGGCGAACACTCAGGAATCACCTGCCGGGCATGGCGGAACCACCTCTCAGACATGCCGGAACCACATGCCAATGACACCGGAAGCACCTGCCGAGCACGCCAGAACCACCTGCTCGACTCGCCAAAACCACCTGCTGCACATGCCAAAATCACCTGCCGGCTACGCCACAACCATTTGGCAGACACCAAGGAAACACCTGTCGGGCGGGCCGGAACCACCTCTCAGACGTGCCAGAACCATGTGCCTGAGATGCCAGAACCACACCCCGTAAAGACCTAAACCACCTGCCAGACCCGCCTGAACCACCTGCCGAGCACGCCGGAACCACCTACTCGACTCGCCGTAACCACCTAACTGAAACGCTAAAATCACCTGCCGGGTATGCCACAACCACTTGGTGGACACTCCGGAATCATCTGCCGGACATGCCAGAACCAGCTCTCAGACACACCAGAACCACGTGCCTGACACGCCGGATGCACCTGCTGATCATGCCTGAGCCAAATGCTCGACTTGACAGAAACACCTGACAGACACGCCAAAATCACCTGCCGGGTACGCAAAAACCACGTGGCGGAAACTCCGGATTCCCCTTTCGGGCATGCCGGAACCAACTCTCAGACGTGCCAGAACCTCATGCCGGACACGCCAGAACCACCTGCCGGACAGACCGGAAACACCTGCTGGACACGCCGGAACCACCGGCTCGACTCGCCGGAACCACTGCCGGACATGCAAAATGACATGCCGGCTACGCCAGAACCAGTGGGGGAACACTCCGGAATCACCTGTCAGGCATGCCGGAACCACCTCTCAGAGGTGCCAGAACTACATGCCGGACACTCCGGAATCACCTGCCGGGCATGCCGGAACCATCTCTCAGACTTGCCAGAACCATGTCCGGACACGCCGGTACCACCTGCCGAGCTCGCCGGAGCCACCTGCTGGACACGCCAAAATCACCTGCCGGCTACGCCAGAACCACTCGGCAGACACTCCGGAATCACCTGCGGGGCTGGCTGGAACCACCTCCCGGTCACGCCAACATCACCTTTCAGCTACGCCAGAACCACTTGGCGGACACTCCGGAAACACCTGTAGGGCCGGCCGCAACCACGTCTCAGATGTGCCAGAACCATGAGCCTGAGATGCCGGAACCACTCCCCAAACAGACCGAAACCACCTGCCAGACCCGCCTGAACCCCCTGGCGAGCACGCCTGATCCACCTGCACAACTAGCTGGAACCAACTTCCTGACACGCCAAAATCACCTGCCAGGTATACAAGAACCACTTGGTGGACACTCCGGAATCATCTGCCGGACATGCCAGAACCAGCTCTCAGACACACCAGAACCACGTGCAAGAGACGCCGGAAGCACCAGCTGAGCATGCCTGAGCCACCTGCTCGTCTTGCAAGAAACACCTGTCGGACATGCCAAAATCACCTGCCGGGTACGCCAGAAACACTTGGCGGAGGCTCCGGAATCACCTGTCGGGAGTGCCGGAACCACCTCTCAGACTTGCCAGAACCATGTTCTGGACACGCGGGTACCACCTGCCGAGTATGCCGGAACCAGCTGATCCACTCCCCAGAACCACCTAGTGGACACGCCAAAATCAACTGCCGGGAATGCCAGAACCACTCGGCAGACACTCCGGAATCACATGCCAGGCATTCCGGAACCAAGTCTCAGAGGTGCCAGAACCAAATGCCGGACACTCCGGTATCACCTGCCGGGCATGCCGGAACCACCTCTCAGAGGTGCCAGAACCACATTCCGGACACTCCGGAATCACCTGACGGGCATGCCGGAACCACCTGCTGGACATGCCGGAATCACCTGCCGGACATGCCGGAACCACCGGCTCGACTCGCCGGAACCATTGCCGGACATGCAAAATCACCTGCCGGCTACGCCAGAACCACTTGGCGAACACTCCGGTATCACCTGCCGGGCATGGCGGAACCACTTCTCAGACATGCCGGAACCACATGCCAATGACACCGGAAGCACCTGCCTAGCACGCCAGAACCACCTGCTCGACTTGCCAAAACCACCCGCTGGAAACGCCAAAATCACCTGCCGGCTACGCCAGAACCACTCGGCAGACACTCCGGAATCACCTGCCGGGCTGGCTAGAACCACCTGCTGGTCACGCCAACATCACCTTTCAGCTACGCAAGAACCACTTGGCGGACACTCCGGAAACACCTGTTGGGCATGCCGGAACCAACTCTGAGACGTGCAAGAACCTCGTGCCGGTCACGCCAGAACCACCTGCCAGACAGACAGGAAACACCTGCTGGATGCGCCGGAACCACCGGCTCGACTCGCCGGAACCACCGCCGGACATGCAAAATGACCTGCCGGCTACGCCGGAAAAACTTGGCGAACACTCAGGAATCACCTGTCGGGCATGCCAGAACCACCTCTCAGAGGTGCCAGAACCACATGCCGGACACTCCGGAATCACCTGCCGGGCATGCCGGAACCATCTCTCAGAGGTGCCAGAACCACATGCCGGACACTCCGGAATCACATGCCAGGCATTCCGGAACCACCTCTCAGAGGTGCCAGAACCACATGCCGGAGACTTCGGTATCACCTGCCGGGCATGCCGGAACCACCTCTCAGAGGTGCCAGAACCACATGCCGGACACTCCGGAATCACCTGCCGGGCATGCCGGAACCACGTTCCAGACATGCCGGGACCACCAGCTCGACTTGCCGGAACCATTGCCGACATGCAAAATCACCTGCCGGCTACGCCAGAACCACTTGGCGAACACTCCGGAATCACCTGCGGGGCATGGCGGAAACACCTCTCAGACATGCCGGAACCACATGCCAATGACACCGGAAGCACCTGCCGAGCACGCCAGAACCACCTGCTCGACTCGCCAAAACCTCCTGCTGGACATGCCAAAATCACCTGCCGGCTACGCCACAACTATTTGGTGATCTCTTCGGAATCACCTGCCGGGCTGGCTGGAACCACCTGCCGGTCACGCCAACATCACCTGCCAGCTATGCCAGAACCACTTGGCGGACACCTTGGAAACACCTGTCAGGCCGGCCGGAACCACCTCTCTGACGTGTCAGAACCATGTGCCTGAGATGCCGGAACCACTCCCCTAACAGACCGAAACCACGTGCCAGACCCGCCTGAACCCCCTGGCGAGCACGCCTGATCCACCTGCTCAACTAGCCGGAACCACCTTCCTGACACGCCAAAATCACCTGCCAGGTATACCAGAACCACTTGGTGGACACTCCGGAATCATCTGCCGGACATGCCAGAACCAGCTCTCAGACACACCAGAACCACGTGCAAGAGACGCCGGAAGCACCAGCTGAGCATGCCTGAGCCACCTGCTCGACTCGCAAGAAACACCTGTCGGACATGCCAAAATCACCTGCCGGGTATGCCAGAAATAGTTGGCGGACGCTCCGGAATCACCTGTCGGGAGTGCCGGAACCACCTCTCAGACTTGCCAGAACAATGTTCTGGACACGCCGGTACAACCTGCTGAGTATGCCGGAACCAGCTGATCCACTCCCCAGAACCACCTAGTGGACACGCCAAAATCAACTGCCGGCTACGCCAGAACTACTCGGCAGACACTCCGGAATCACATGCCAGGCATTCCGGAACCACCTCTCAGAGGTGCCAGAACCAAATACCGGACACTCCGGTATCACCTGCCGGGCATGCCGGAACCACCTCTCAGAGGTGCCAGAACCACATGCCGGACACTCCGGAATCACCTGCCGGGCATGCTGGAGCCACGTGCTGGACATGCCGGAACCACCTGCCGGACATGCCGGAACCACCTGCCGGACATTCCTGAACCACCGGCTCGACTCGCCGGAGCCATTGCCGGACATGCAAAATCACCTGCCGGCTACGCCAGAACCACTTGGCGAACACTCCTGTATCACCTGCCGGGCATGCCGGAACCACCTCTCAGAGGTGCCAGAACCACATGCCGGACACTCCGTAATCACCTGCCGGGCATGCCGGAACCACCTCTCAGACATGCCGGAACCACATGCCAATCTCACCGGAAGCACCTGCCGAGCACGCCAGAACCACCTGCTCGACTCGCCAAAACCACCTGCTGGACACGCCAAAATCACCTGCCGGCTACGCCACAACCATTTGGTGAACACTTCGGAATCACCTTCCGGGCTGGCTGGAACCACCTGCCGGTCACGCCAACATCACCTGCCAGCTATGCCAGAACCACTTGGCGGACACCATGGAAACACCTGTCGGGCCGGCCGCAACCACCTATCAGACGTGCCAGAACCATGTGCCTGAGATGCCGGAACCACACCCCGAACAGACCGAAACCACCTGCCAGACCCGCCTGAACCACCTGCCGAGCACGCCGGAACCACCTACTCGACTCGCTGGAACCACCTAACTGACACGCTAAAATCACCTGCCGGGTATGCCACAACCACTTGGTGGACACTCCGGAATCATCTGCCGGACATGCCAGAACCAGCTCTCAGACACACCAGAACCACGTGCCAGACACGCCGGAAGCACCTGCTGATCATGCCTGCGGCAAATGCTCGACTTGCCAGAAACATCTGCCAGACACGCCAAAATCACCTGCCGGGTACGCAAAAACCACGTGGCGGACACTCCGGAATCACCGGTCGGGCATGCTGGAACAAACTCTCAGACGTGCCAGAACCTCGTGCCGGACACGCCAGAACCACCTGCCGGACAGACCGGAAACACCTGCTGGACGCACCGGAACCACCGGCTCGACTCGCCGGAACCACCGCCGGACATGCAAAATGACGTGCCGGCTACGCCAGAACCAGTTGGCGAACACTCCGGAATCACCTGTCGGGCATGCCGGAAGCACCTCTCAGACTTGCCAGAACCATGTACTGGACACGCCGGTACCACATGCCGAGTATGCCGGAACCACCTGAACCACTCCCCAGAACCACCGGCTGGACACACCAGAATCACCTGCCGACTACGCCAGAACCACTCGGCAGACACTCCGGAACCACCTGCCGGGCATGCCGGAACCACCTCTCAGGGGTGCCGGAACCACATGCCGGACTCTCCGGAATCACCTGCCGGGCATGCCGGAACCATCTCTCAGACTTGCCAGAACCATGTCCGGACACGCCGGTACCACCTGCCGAGCTCGCCGGAGCCACCTGCTGGACACGCCAAAATCACCTGCCGGCTACGCCAGAACCACTCGGCAGACACTCCGGAATCACCTGCCGGGCTGGCTGGAACCACCTCCCGGTCACGCCAACATCACCTTTCAGCTACGCCAGAACCACTTGGCGGACACTCCGGAAACACCTGTCGTGCCGGCCGCAACCACCTCTCAGATGTGCCAGAACCATGAGCCTGAGATGCCGGAACCACTCCCCGAACAGACCGAAAGCACCTGCCAGACCCGCCTGAACCCCCTGGCCAGCACGCCTGATCCACCTCCTCAACTAGCCGGAACCACCTTCCTGACACGCCAAAATCACCTGCCAGGTATACAACAACCACTTGGTGGACACTCCGGAATCATCTGCCGGACATGCCAGAACCAGCTCTCAGACACACCAGAACCACGTGCAAGAGACGCCGGAAGCACCAGCTGAGCATGCCTGAGCCACCTGCTCGTCTCGCAAGAAACACCTGTCTTACATGCCAAAATCACCTGTCGGGTACGCCAGAAACACTTGGCGGAGGCTCCGGAATCACCTGTCGGGCGTGCCGGAACCACCTCTCAGACTTGCCAGAACCATGTTCTGGACACGCGGGTACCACCTGCTGAGTATGCCGGAACCAGCTGATCCACACCCCAGAACCACCTAGTGGACACGCCAAAATCAACTGCCGGTTATGCCAGAACCACTCGGCAGACACTCCGGAATCACATGCCAGGCATTCCGGAACCAAGTCTCAGAGGTGCCAGAACCAAATGCCGGACACTCCGGTATCACATGCCGGGCATGCCGGAACCACCTCTCAGAGGTGCCAGAACCACATGCCGGACACTCCGGAACCACCTGCTGGACATGCTGGAATCACCTGCCGGAGATGCCGGAACCACCGGCTCGACTCGCCGGAACCATTGCCGGACATGCAAATTCACCTGCCGGCTACGCCAGAACCACTTGGCGAACACTCCGGTATCACCTGCCGGGCATGGCGGAACCACTTCGCAGACATGCCGGAACCACATGCCAATGACACCGGAAACACCTGCCTAGCACGCCAGAACCACCTGCTCGACTCGCCAAAACCACCCGCTGGACACGCCAAAATCACCTGCCGGCTACGCCAGAACCACTCGGCAGACACTCCGGAACCACCTGCCGGGCTGGCTAGAACCACCTGCCGGTCACGCCAACATCACCTTTCAGCTACGCAAGAACCACTTGGCGGACACTCCGGAAACACCTGTCGGGCATGCCGGAACCAACTCTGAGACGTGCAAGAACCTCGTGCCGGTCACGCCAGAACCACCTGCCGGACAGACGGGAAACACCTGCTGGATGCGCCGGAACCACCGGCTCGACTCGCCGCAACCACCGCCGGACATGCAAAATGACCTGCCGGCTACCCCGGAAAAACTTGGCGAACACTCAGGAATCACCTGTCGGGCATGCCAGAACCACCTCTCAGAGGTGCCAGAACCACATGCCGGACACTCCGGAATCACCTGCCGGGCATGCGGGAACCATCTCTCAGAGGTGCCAGAACCACATGCCGGACACTCCGGAATCACATGCCAGGCATTCCGGAACCACCTCTCAGAGGTGCCAGAACCACATGCCGGACACTCCGGAATCACCTGCCGGGCATGCCGGAAACATCTCTCAGGCTTGCCAGAACCATGCTCCGGACATGCCGGAACCACCTGCCTAGCTCGCCGGAACCACCTGCTGGACACGCCAAAATCACCTGCCGGCTACGCCAGAACCAATCGGCAGACACTCGGGAATCACATGCCAGGCATTCCGGAACCACCTCTCAGAGGTGCCAGAACCAAATGCCGGACACTCCGGTATCACCTGCCGGGCATGCCGGAACCACCTCTCAGAGGTGCCAGAACCACATGCCGGACACTCCGGAGTCACCTGCCGGGCTGGCTGGAACCACCTGCCGGTCACGCCAACATCACCTTTCAGCTACGCCAGAACCACTTGGCGGACACTCCGGAAACACCTCTCCGGCCGGCCGGAACCACCTCTCAGACGTGCCAGAAGCTTGTGCCTGAGATGCCAGAACCACTCCCCGAACAGACCGAAACCACCTGCCAGACCCGCCTGAACCACCTGCCGAGCATCCGGAACCACCTACTTGACACGCCGGAACCACCTACCTGACACGCTAAAATCACCTGCCGGGTATGGCACAACCATTTGGTGGACACTCCGGAATCATCTGCCGGACATGTCAGAACCAGCTCTCAGACACACCAGAACCACGTGCCAGAAACGCCGGATGCACCTGCTGATCATGCCTGAGCCAAATGCTCGACTTGCCAGAAACACCTGCCAGACACGCCAAAATCACCTGCCGGGTACGCCAGAAACACTTGGCGGACGGTCCGGAATCACCTTTCGGGCATGCCGGAACCAACTCTCAGACGTGCCAGAACCTCGTGCCGGACACGCCGGAACCATCTGCCGAGTATGCCGGAACCACATGATCCACACCCCAGAACCACCTGCTGGACACGCCAGAATCACCTGCCGGCTATGCCAGAACCACTCGGAAGACACTCCGGAATCACCTGCCGGGCATGCCGGAACCACCTCTCAGACGTGCCAGAACCATGTTCCGGACACGCCGGTACCACCTGCCGAGCTCGCCGGAACCACCTGCTGGACACGCCAAAATCACCTGCCGGCTACGCCAGAACCACTCGGCTGACACTCCGGAATCACCTGCGGGGCTGGCTGGAACCACGTGCCGGTCACGCCAACATCACCTTTCCGCTACGCCAGAACCACTTGGCGGACACTCCGGAAACACCTCTCCGGCCGGCCGGAAACACCTCTCAGATGTGCCAGAACCATGTGCCTAACATGCCGGAACCACACCCCGAACAGACCGAAACCACCTGCCAGACCCGCCTGAACCACCTGCCGAGCACCCCGGAACCACCTACTCGACTCGCCGGAACCACCTACCTGACACGCTAAAATCACCTGCCGGGTATGCCACAACCACTTGGTGGACACTCCGGAATCATCTGCCGGACATGCCAGAACCAGCTCTCAGACACACCAGAACCACGTGCCAGACACGCTGGAAGCACCTGCTGATCATTCCTGAGCCAAATGCTCGACTTGCAAGAAACACCTGCCAGACACGCCAAAATCACCTGCTGGGTATGCCAGAACCACGTGATGGACACTCAGGAATCACCTGTCGGGCATGCCGGAACCAACCCTCTGACGTGCCAGAACCTCGTGCCGGACACGCCAGAACCACCTGCCGGACAGACCTGAAACACCTGCTCGACACGCCGGAACCACCGGCTCGACTCGCTGGAAACACCGCCGGACATGCAAAATCACCTGCCCGCTACGCCAGAACCACTTGGCGAACACTCCGGAATCACCTGTCGGGCATGCCGGAACCACCTCTCAGACTTGCCAGAACCATGTTCCGGACACGCCGGTACCACCTGCCGAGTATGCCGGAACCACCTGATCCACTCCCCAGAACCACCTGCTGGACACGCCAGAATCACCTGCCGGCTACGCCAGAACCACTCGGCAGACACTCCGGAACCACCTGCCGGGCATGCCGGAACCACCTCTCTGAGGTGCCAGAGCCGCATGCCGGACACTCCGGAATCACCTGCCGGGCATGCCGGAACCATCTCTCAGACTTGCCAGAACCATGTTCCGGACACTCCGGTACCACCTGCCGAGCTCCCCGGAACCACCTGCTGGACACGCCAAAATCACCTGCCGGCTACGCCAGAACCACTTGGCAGACACTCCGGAATCACCTGCCGGGCTGGCTGGAACCACCTGCCGTTCACGCAAACATCACCTTTCAGCTACGCCGGAACCACTTGGCGGACACTCCGGAAACACCTGTAGGGCCGGCCGGAACCACCTCTCAGACGTGCCAGAACCATGTGCCTGAGATGCCGGAACCACTCCCCGAACAGACCGAAACCACCTGCTAGACCCGCCTGAACCCCCTGGCGAACACGCCTGATCCACCTGCTCACCTAGCCAGAACCACCTTCCTGACAAGCCAAAATCACCTGCCAGGTATACCAGAACCACTTGGTGGACACTCCGGAATCATCTGCCGGACATGCCAGAACCAGCTCTCAGACACACCAGAACCACGTGCCAGAGACGCCGGAAGAACCAGCTGAGCATGCCTGAGCCACCTGCTCGACTCGCAAGAAACACCTGTCGGACATGCCAAAATCACCTGCTGGGTACGCCAGAAACACTTGGCCTACACTCCGGAATCACTTGTCGGGCGTGCCGGAACCACCTCTCAGACTTGCCAGAACGATGTTCTGGACACGCCGGTACAACCTGCCGAGTATGCCGGAACCAGCTGATGCACTCCCCAGAACCACCTAGTGGAGACGCCAAAATCAACTGCCGGCTATGCCGGAACCACCGGCTCGACTCACCGGAACCACTGCCGGACATGCAAAATGACCTGCCGGCTATGCCAGAACCACTTGGCGGACACTCCGGAATCACCTGTCGGGCATGCCGGAACCACCTCTCAGACTTGCCAGAACCACATGCCGGACACTCCGGAATCAACTGCCGGGCATGCTGGAACCACGTGCTGGACATGCCGGAACCACCTGCCGGACATGCCGGAACCACCTGCCGGACATTCGGGAACCACCGGCTCGACTCGCCGGAACCCTTGCCGGACATGCAAAATCACCTGCCGGCTACGCCAGAACCACTTGGCGAACACTCCGGTATCACCTGCCGGGCATGCCGGAACCACCTCTCAGAGGTCCCAGAACCACATGCCGGAAACTCCGGAATCACCTGCCGGGCATGCCGGAACCACGTGACGGACATGCCGGAACCACCGGCTCGACTTGCCGGAACCATTGCCGGACATGCAAAATCACCTGCCGGCTATGCCAGAACCACTTGGGGAACACTCCGGAATCACCTGCCGGGCATGGCGGAACCACCTCTCAGACATGCCGGAACCACATGCCAATGACACCGGAAGCACCTGCCGAGCACGCCAGAACCACCTGCTTGACTCGCCAAAACCACCTGCTGGACGCGCCAAAATCACCTGCCGGCTACGCCAGAACCACTCGGCAGACACTCCGGAATCACATGCCAGGCATACCAGAACCACCTCTCAGAGGTGCCAGAACCAAATGCCGGAGACTCCGGTATCACCTGCCGGGCATGCAGGAACCACCTCTCAGAGGTGCCAGAACCACATGCCGGACACCCCGGAATCACCTGCCGGGCATGACGGAACCACCTGCCGGACATGCCGGAACCACCGGCTCGACTTGCCGGAACCATTGCCGGACATGCAAAATCACCTGCCGGCTACGCCAGAACCACTTGGCGAACACTCAGGAATCACCTGTCGGGCATGCCGGAACCACCTCTCAGAGGTGCCAGAACCACATGCCGGACACTCCGGAATCACCTGCCGGGCATGCCGGAACCATCTCTCAGAGGTGCCAGAACCACATGCCGGACACTCCAGAATCACATGCCAGGCATTCCGGAACCACCTCTCAGAGGTGCCAGAACCAAATGCCGGACACTTCGGAATCACATGCCGGGCATGCCGGAACCATCTCTCAGACTTGCCAGAACCATGCTCCGGACATGCCGGAACCAGCTGCCGAGCTCGCCGGAACCACCTGCTGGACGCGCCAAAATCACCTGCCGGCTACGCCAGAACCACTCGGCAGACACTCCGGAATCACATGCCAGGCATTCCGGAACCACCTCTCAGAGGTGACAGAACCAAATGCCGGACACTCCGGTATCACCTGCGGGGCATGCCGGAGCCACCTCTCAGAGGTGCCAGAACCACATGCCGGACACTCCGGAATCACCTGCCGGGCATGCCAGAACCACCTGCCGGACATGCCGGAACCACCGCCCCGACTCGCCGGAACCATTGCCGGACATGCAAAATCACCTGCCGGCTACGCCAGAACCACTTGGCGAACACTCCAGAATCACCTGCCGGGCATGGCGTAACCACCTCTCAGACATGCCGGAACCACATGCCAATGACACCGGAAGCACCTCCCGAGCACGCCAGAACCACCTGCTTGACTCGCCAAAACCACCTGCTGGACACGCCAAAATCACCATCCGGCTACGCCAGAACCATTTGGTGAACACTTCGGAATCACCTGTCGGGCTGGCTGGAACCACCTGCCGGTCACGCCAACATCACCTGCCAGCTATGCCAGAACCACTTGGCGGACACCATGGAAACACCTGTCGGGCCGGCCGGAACCACCTCTCAGACGTGCCAGAACCATGTGCCTGAGATGCCGGAACCACACCCCAAAAAGACCGAAACCACCTGCCAGACCCGCCTGAACCACCTGCCGAGCATCCGGAACCACCTACTTGACACGCCGGAACCACCTACCTGACACGCTAAAATCACCTGCCGGGTATGCCACAACCACTTGGTGGACACTCCGGAATCATCTGCCGGACATGTCAGAACCAGCTCTCAGACACACCAGAACCACGTGCCAGACACGCCGGATGCACCTGCTGATCATGCCTGAGCCAAATGCTCGACTTGCCAGAAACACCTGCCAGACACGCCAAAATCACCTGCCGGGTACGCCAGAAACACTTGGCGGACGCTCCGGAATCACCTTTCGGGCATGCCGGAACCAACTCTCAGACGTGCCAGAACCTCGTGCCGGACACGCCAGAACCACCTGCCGAGTATGCCGGAACCAACTCATACAGTCCTCAGGACCACCTGCTGGACACGCCAGAATCACCTGCCGGCTACGCCAGAACCACTCGGCAGACACTCCGGAACCACCTGCCGGGCATGCCGGAACCACCTCTCAGAGGTGCCAGAACCACATGCCGGACACTCCGGAATCACCTGCCGGGCATGCCGGAACCACCTCTCAGACGTGCCAGAACCATGTTCCGGACACGCCGGTACCACCTGCCGAGCTCGCCGGAACCACCTGCTGGACACGCCAAAACACCTGCCGGCTACGCCAGAACCACTCGGCAGACACTCCGGAATCACCTGCGGGGCTGGCTGGATCCACGTGCCGGTCACGCCAACATCACCTTTCAGCTACGCCAGAACCACTTGGCGGACACTCCGGAAACACCTCTCCGGCCGGCCGGAAACACCTCTCAGAGGTGCCAGAACCATGTGCCTAACATGCCGGAACCACTCCCCGAACAGACCGAAACCACCTGCCAGACCCGCCTGAACCCACTGGCGACCACGCCTGATCCACCTGCTCAACTAGCCGGAACCACCTTCCTGACACGCCAAAATAACCTGCCGGCTACGCCACAACCATTTGGTGAACTCTTCGGAAACACGTGCCGGGCTGGCTGCAGAACCACTCGGCAGACTCTCCGGAACCACCTGCCGGGCATGCCGGAACCACCTCTCAGACATGCCGGAACCACATGCCAATGACACCGGAAGCACCTACCGAGCACGCAAGAACCACCTGCTCGACTCGCCAAAACCACCTGCTGGACACGCCAAAATCACCTGCCGGCTACGCCACAACCATTTGGTGAACTCTTCAGAATCACCTGCCGGGCTTGCTGGAACCACCTGATGGTCATGCCAACATCACCTGCCAGCTATGCCAGAACCACTTGGCGGACACCATGGAAACACCTGTCGGGCCGGCCGGAACCATCTCTCAGACGTGCCAGAACCATGAGCCTGAGATGCCGGAACCACTCCCAGAACAGACCGAAACCACCTGCCAGACCCGCCTGAACCCCCTGGCGAGCACGCCTGATCCACCTGCTCAACTAGCCGGAACCACCTTCCTGACACGCCAAAATCACCTGCCACGTATACCAGAACCACTTGGTGGACACTCCGGAATCATCTGCCGGACATGCCAGAACGAGCTCTCAGACACACCAGAACCACGTGCCAGAGTCTCCGGAAGCACCAGCTGAGCATGCCTGAGCCACCTGCTGCACTCGCAAGAAACACCTGTCGGACATGCCAAAATCACCTGCCGGGTACGCCAGAAACACTTGGCGGACGCTCCGGAGTCACCTGTCGGGCGTGCCGGAACCACCTCTCAGACTTGCCAGAACCATGTTCTGGACACGCCGGTAGCACCTGCCGAGTATGCCGGAACCAGCTGATCCACTCCCCAGAACCACCCAGTGGACACGCCAAAATCAACTGCCGGCTACGCCGGAACCACCGGCTCGACTCGCCGGAACCACCGCCGGACATGCAAAATGTTCTGCCGGCTACGCCAGAACCACTTGGCGAACACTCCGGAATCACCTGTTGGGCATGCCGGAATCACCTGCCGGACATGCTGGAACCACCGGCTCGACTCGCCGGAACCATTGCCGGACATGCAAAATCACCTGCCGGCTACGCCAGAACCACTTGGCGAACACTCCAGAATCACCTGCCGGGCATGGCGGAACCACCGCTCAGACATGCCGGAACCACATGCCAATCACACCGGAAGCACCTGCCGAGCACGCCAGATCCACCTGCTCGACTCGCCAAAACCACCTGCTGGACACGCCAAAATCACCTTCCGGCTATGCCACAGCCATTTGGTGAACACTTCGGAATCACCTGCCCGGCTGGCTGGAACCACCTGCCGGTCACGCCAACATCACCTGCCAGCTATGCCAGAACCACTTTGCGGACACCTTGGAAACACCTGTCGGGCCGGCCGGAACCACCTATCAGACGTGCCAGAACCATGTGCCTGAGATGCCGGAACCACACCCCGAACAGACCGAAACCACCTGCCAGACCCGCCTGAACCACCTGCCGAGCACCCCGGAACCACCTACTCGACTCGCCGGAACCACCTACCTGACAGGCTAAAATCACCTGCCGGGTATGCCACAACCACTTGGTGGACACTCCGGAATCATCTGCCGGACATGCCAGAACCAGCTCTCAGACACACCAGAACCACGTGCCAGACACGCTGGAAGCACCTGCTGATCATGCCTGAGCCAAATGCTCGACTTGCAAGAAACACCTCCCAGACACGCCAAAATCACCTGCCGGGTACGCCAGAACCACGTGATGGACACTCAGGAATCACCTGTCGGGCATGCCGGAACCAACCCTCTGACGTGCCAGAACCTCGTGCCGGACACGCCAGAACCACCTGCCGGACAGACCTGAAACACCTGCTCGACACGCCGGAACCACCGGCTCGACTCGCCGGAAACACCGCCGGACATGCAAAATGACCTGCCGGCTACGCCAGAACCACTTGGCGAACACTCCGGAATCACCTGTCGGGCATGCCGGAACCACCTCTCAGACTTGCCAGAACCTCGTGCCGGACACGCCGGTACCACCTGCCGAGTATGCCGGAACCACCTGATCCACTCCCCAGAACCAACTGCTGGACACGCCAGAATCACCTGCCGGCTACGCCAGAACCACTCGGCAGACACTCCAGAACCACCTGCCGGGCATGCCGGAACCACCTCTCTGAGGTGCCAGAGCCACATGCCGGACACTCCGGAATCACCTGCCGGGCATGCCAGAACCATCTCTCAGACGTGCCAGAACCATGTTCCGGACACTCCGGTACCACCTGCCGAGCTCCCCGGAACCACCTGCTGGACACGCCAAAATCACCTGCCGGCTACGCCAGAACCACTCGGCAGACACTCCGGAATCACCTGCCGGGCTGGCTGGAACCACCTGCCGTTCACGCAAACATCACCTTTCAGCTACGCCGGAACCACTTGGTGGACACTCCGGAAACACCTGTAGGGCTGGCCGGAACCACTTCTCAGACGTGCCAGAACCATGTGCCTGAGATGCCGGAACCACTCCCCGAACAGACCGAAACCACCTGCTAGACCCGCCTGAACCCCCTGGCGAACACGCCTGATCCACCTGCTCACCTAGCCGGAACCACCTTCCTGACAAGCCAAAATCACCTGCCAGGTACACCAGAACCACTTGGTGGACACTCCGGAATCATCTGCCGGACATGGCAGAACCAGCTCTCAGACACACCAGAACCACGTGCCAGAGACGCCGGAAGAACCAGCTGAGCATGCCTGAGCCACCTGCTCGACTCGCAAGAAACACCTGTCGGACATGCCAAAATCACCTGCTGGGTACGCCAGAAACACTTGGCCTACACTCCGGAATCACTTGTCGGGCGTGCCGGAACCACCTCTCAGACTTGCCAGAACCATGTTCTGGACACGCTGGTACCACCTGCCGAGTATGCCGGAACCAGCTGATGCACTCCCCAGAACCACCTAGTGGAGACGCCAAAATCAACTGCCGGCTATGCCGGAACCACCGGCTCGACTCACCGGAACCACTGCCGGACATGCAAAATGACCTGCCGGCTATGCCAGAACCACTTGGCGAACACTCCGGAATCACCTGTCGGGCATGCCGGAACCACCTCTCAGACTTGCCAGAACCACATGCCGGACACTCCGGAATCACCTGCCGGGCATGCTGGAACCACGTGCTGGACATGCCGGAACCACCTGCCGGAGATGCCGGAACCACCTGCCGGACATTCGGGAACCACCGGCTCGACTCGCCGGAACCATTGCCGGACATGCAAAATCACCTGCCGGCTACGCCAGAACCACTTGGCGAACACTCCGGAATCACCTGCCGGGCATGGCGGAACCACCTCTCAGACATGCCGGAACCACATGCCAATGACACCGGAAGCCGAGCACGCCAGAACCACCTGCTTGACTCGCCAAAACCACCTGCTGGACGCGCCAAAATCACCTGCCGGCTACGCCAGAACCACTCGGCAGACACTCCGGAATCACATGCCAGGCATACCAGAACCACCTCTCAGAGGTGCCAGAAGCAAATGCCGGAGACTCCGGAATCACCTGCCGGGCATGCCGGAACCATCTCTCAGAGGTGCCAGAACCACATGCCGGACACTCCAGACTCACATGCCAGGCATTCCGGAACCACATCTCAGAGGTGCCAGAACCAAATGCCGGACACTTCGGAATCACCTGCCGGGCATGCCGGAACCATCTCTCAGACTTGCCAGAACCATGTTCCGGACATGCCGGAACCACCTGCCGAGCTCGCCGGAACCACCTGCTGGACGCGCCAAAATCACCTGCCGGCTACGCCAGAACCAATCGGCAGACACTCGGGAATCACATGCCAGGCATTCCGGAACCACCTCTCAGAGGTGCCAGAACCAAATGCCGGACACTCCGGTATCACCTGCCGGGCATGCCGGAGCCACCTCTCAGAGGTGCCAGAACCACATGCCGGACACTCCGGAATCACCTGACGGGCATGCTGGAACCACGTGCTGTACATGCCGGAACCACCTGCCGGACATGCCGGAACCACCTGCCGGACATTCGGGAACCACAGGCTCGACTCACCGGAACCATTGCCGGACATGCAAAATCACCTGCCGGCTACGCCAGAACCACTTGGCGAACACTCCGGTATCACCTGCCTGGCATGCCGGAACCACCTCTCAGAGGTGCCAGAACCACATGCCTGACACTCCGGAATCACCTGCCGGGCATGCCGGAACCACGTGACGGACATGCCGGAACCACCGGCTCGACTCGCCGGAACCATTGCCGGACATGCAAAATCACCTGCCGGCTATGACAGAACCACTTGGGGAACACTCCGGAATCACCTGCCGTGCATGGCGGAACCACCTATCAGACATGCCGGAACCACATGCCAAGGACACCTGAAGCACCTGCCGAGCACGCCAGAACCACCTGCTTGACTCGCCAAAACCACCTGCTGGACGCGCCAAAATCACCTGCCGGCTACGCCAGAACCACTCGGCAGACACTCCGGAATCACATGCCAGGCATACCATAACCACCTCTCAGAGGTGCCAGAACCAAATGCCAGAGACTCCGGTATCACCTGCCGGGCATGCCGGAACCACCTCTCAGAGGTGCCAGAACCACATGCCGGACACTCCGGAATCACCTGCCGGGCATGCCGGAACCACCTGCCGGACATGCCGGAACCACTGGCTCGACTTGCCGGAACCATTGCCGGACATGCAAAATCACCTGCCGGCTACGCCAGAACCACTTGGCGAACACTCCTGAATCACCTGCGGGGCATGGCGGAACCACCTCTCTGACATGCCGGAACCACATGCCAAAGACACCAGAAGCACCTGAAGAGCACGCCAGAACCACCTGCTCGACTCGCCAAAACCTCCTGCTGGACATGCCAAAATCACCTGCCGGCTACACCACAACCATTTGGTGAACTCTTCGGAATCACCTGCCGGGCTGTCTGGAACCACCTGCCGGTCATGCCAACATCACCTGCCAGCTATGCCAGAACCACTTGGCGGACACCATGGAAACACCTGTCGGGCCGGCCGGAACCACCTATCAGACGTGCCAGAACCATGTGCCTGAGATGCCGGAACCACACCCCGAACAGACCGAAACCACCTGCCAGACCCCCCTGAACCACCTGCCGAGCACGCCGGAACCACCTACTCGACTAGCCAGGACCACCTACCTGACACGCTAAAATCACCTGCCGGGTATGCCACAACCACCTGGTGGACACTCCGGAATCATCTGCCGGACATGCCAGAACCAGCTCTCAGACACACCAGAACCACGTGCCAGACACGCCGGAAGCACCTGCTGAGCATGCCTGAGCCAAATGCTCGACTTGCAAGAAACACCTGCCAGACACGCCAAAATCACCTGCCGGGTACGCCAGAACCACGTGGTGGACACTCCGGAATCACCTGTCGGGCATGCCGGAACCAACTCTCAGACGTGCCAGAACCTCGTGCCGATCACGCCAGAACCACCTGCCGGACAGACCGGAAACACCTGCTGGACGCGCCGGAACCACCGGCTCGACTCGCCGGAACCACTGCCGGACATGCAAAATGACCTGCCGGCTATGCCAGAACCACTTGGCGAACACTCCGGTATCACCTGCCGGGCATGCCGGAACCACCTCTCAGAGGTCCCAGAACCACATGCCGGATACTCCGGAATCACCTGCCGGGCATGCCGGAACCACGTGACGGACATGCCGGAACCACCGGCTCGACTCGCCGGAACCATTGCCGGACATGCAAAATCACCTGCCGGCTATGCCAGAACCACTTGGGGAACACTCCGGAATCACCTGCCGGGCATGGCGGAACCACCTATCAGACATGCCGGAACCACATGCCAAGGACACCGGAAGCACCTGCCGAGCACGCCAGAACCACCTGCTTGACTCGCCAAAACCACCTGCTGGACGCGCCAAAATCACCTGCCGGCTACGCCAGAACCACTCGGCAGACACTCCGGAATCACATTCCAGGCATACCAGAACCACCTCTCAGAGGTGCCAGAACCAAATGCCGGAGACTCCGGTATCACCTGCCGGGCATGCCGGAACCACCTCTCAGAGGTGCCAGAACCACATGCCGGACACTCCGGAATCACCTGCCGGGCATGCCGGAACCATCTCTCAGAGGTGCCAGAACCACATACCGGACACTCCAGAATCACATGCCAGGCATTCCGGAACCACCTCTCAGAGGTGCTAGAACCAAATGCCGGACACTCCGGTATCACCTGCCGGGCATGCCGGAGCCACCTCTCAGAGGTGCCAGAACCACATGCCGGACACTCCGCAATCACCTGCCGGGCATGCCGGAACCACCTGCCGGACATGCCGGAACCACCGGCCCGACTCGCTGGAACCATTGCCGGACATGCAAAATCACCTGCCGGCTACGCCAGAACCACTTGGCGAACACTCCGGAATCACCTGCCGGGCATGGCGTAACCACCTCTCAGACATGCCGCAACCACATGCCAATGACACCGGAAGCACCTCCCGAGCACGCCAGAACCACCTGCTCGACTCGCCAAAACCACCTGCTGGACACGCCAAAATCACCATCCGGCTACGCCACAACCATTTGTTGAACACTTCGGAATCACCTGTCGGGCTGGCTGGAACCACCTATCAGACGTGCCAGAACCATGTGCCTGAGATGCCGGAACCACACCCCGAACAGACCGAAACCACCTGCCAGACCCGCCTGAACCACCTGCCGAGCACCCCGGAACCACCTACTCGACTCGCCGGAACCACCTACCTGACAGGCTAAAATCACCTGCCGGGTATGCCACAACCACTTGGTGGACACTCCGGAATCATCTGCCGGACATGCCAGAACCAGCTCTCAGACACACCAGAACCACGTGCCAGACACGCTGGAAGCACCTGCTGATCATGCCTGAGCCAAATGCTCGACTTGCAAGAAACACCTCCCAGACACGCCAAAATCACCTGCCGGGTACGCCAGAACCACGTGATGGACACTCAGGAATCACCTGTCGGGCATGCCGGAACCAACCCTCTGACGTGCCAGAACCTCGTGCCGGACACGCCAGTACCACCTGCCGGACAGACCTGAAACACCTGCTCGACACGCCGGAACCACCGGCTCGACTTGCCGGAAACACCGCCGGACATGCAAAATGACCTGCCGGCTACGCCAGAACCACTTGGCGAACACTCCGGAATCACCTGTCGGGCATGCCGGAACCACCTCTCAGACTTGCCAGAACCATGTTCCGGACACGCCGGTACCACCTGCCGAGTATGCCGGAACCACCTGATCCACTCCCCAGAACCACCTGCTGGACACGCCAGAATCACCTGCCGGCTACGCCAGAACCACTCGGCAGACACTCCGGAACCACTTGCCGGGCATGCCGGAACCACCTCTCTGAGGTGCCAGAGCCACATGCCGGACACTCCGGAATCACCTGCCGGGCATGCCGGAACCATCTCTCAGACGTGCCAGAACCATGTTCCGGACACTCCGGTACCACCTGCCGAGCTCCCCGGGACCACCTGCTGGACACGCCAAAATCACCTGCCGGCTACGCCAGAACCACTCGGCAGATACTCCGGAATCACCTGCCGGGCTGGCTGGAACCACCTGCCGGTCACGCCAACATCACCTTTCAGCTACGCCAGAACCACTTGGCGGACACTCCGGAAACACCTCTCCGGCCGGCCGGAAACACCTCTCAGACGTGCCAGAACCAAGTGCCTGAGATGCCGGGACCACTCCCCGAACAGACCGAAACCACCTGCCAGAGCCGCCTGAACCCACTGGCGAGCACGCCTGATCCACCTGCTCAACTAGCCGGAACCACCTTCCTGACACGCCAAAATAACCTGCCGGCTACGCCACAACCATTTGGTGAACTCTTCGGAATCACCTGCCGGGCTGGCTCCAGAACCACTCGGCAGACTCTCCGGAACCACCTGCCGGGCATGCCGGAACCACCTCTCAGACATGCCGGAACCACATGCTAATGACACCGGAAGCACCTGCCGAGCACGCCAGAACCACCTGCTGGACTCGCCAAAACCACCTGCTGGACACACCAAAATCACCTGCCGGCTACGCCACAACTATTTGGTGAACTCTTCGGAATCACCTGCCGGGCTTGCTGGAACCACCTGCCGGTCACGCCAACATCACCTGCCAGCTATGCCAGAACCACTTGCCGGACACCACGGAAACACCTGTCGTGCCGGCCGGAACCACCTTTCATACATGCCAGAACCATGTGCCTGAGATGCCGGAACCACTCCCCGAACAGACCGAAACCACCTGCCAGACCCGCCTGTACCCCCTGGCGAGCACGCCTGATCCACCTGCTCAACTAGCCGGAACCAACTTCCTGACACGCCAAAATCACCTGCCAGGTATACCAGAACCACTTGGTGGACACTCCGGAATCATCTGCCGGACATGCCAGAACCAGCTCTCAAACACACCAGAACCACGTGCCAGAGACGCCGGAAGCACCTGCTGAGCATGCCTCAGCCACCTGCTCGACTCGCAAGATACACCTGTCGGACAGGCGAACATCACCTGCCGGGTACGCCAGAAACACTTGGCGGACGCTCCGGAATCACCTGTCGGGCGTGCCGGAACCACCTCTCAGACTTGCCTAAACCATGTTCTGGGCACGCCGGTAGCACCTGCCGAGTATGCCGGAACCAGCTGATCCACTCCCCAGAACCACCTACTGGACACGCCAAAATCAACTGCCGGCTACGCCAGAACCACTCGGCAGACACTCCGGAATCACAGGCCAGGGATTCCGGAACCACGTCTCAGAGGTGCCAGAACCAAATGCCGGAGACTCCGGTATCACCTGCCGGGCATGCCGCAACCACCTCTCAGAGGTGCCCGAACCACATGCCGGACACTCCGGAATCACCTGCCGGGCATGGTGGAACCACGTGCTGGACATGCCGGAACCACCTGCCGGACATGCCGGAACCACCTGCCGGACATTCCGGAACCACCGGCTCGACTCGCCGGAACCATTGCCGGACATGCAAAATCACCTGCCAGAGACGCCAGAACCACTTGGCGAACACTCCGGTATCACCTGCCAGGCATGCCGGAACCACCTCTCAGAGGTGCCAGAACCACATGCCTGACACTCCGGAATCACCTGCCGGACATGCCGGAACCACCTGCCGGACATGCCGGAACCACCGGCTCGACTCGCCGGAACCATTGCCGGACATGCAAAATCACCTGCCGGCTATGCCAGAACCACTTGGGGAACACTCCGGAATCACCTGCCGGGCATGGCGGAACCACCTCTCAGACATGCCGGAACCACATGCCAATGACACCGGAAGCACCTGCCGAGCACGCCAGAACCACCTGCTTGACTCGCCAAAACCACCTGCTGGACGCGCCAAAATCACCTGCCGGCTACGCCAGAACCACTCGGCAGACACTCCGGAATCACATGCCAGGCATACCAGAACCACCTCTCAGAGGTGCCAGAACCAAATGCCGGAGACTCCGGTATCACCTGCCGGGCATGCCGGAACCACCTCTCAGAGGTGCCAGAACCACATGCCGGACACTCCGGAATCACCTGCCGGGCATGCCGGAACCACCTGCCGGACATGCCGGAACCACCGGCTCGACTTGCCGGAACCATTGCCGGACATGCAAAATCACCTGCCGGCTACGCCAGAACCACTTGGCGAACACTCCGGAATCACCTGCGGGGCATGGCGGAACCACCTCTCAGACATGCCGGAACCACATGCCAATGACACCGGAAGCACCTACCGAGCACGCCAGAACCACTTGCTCGACTCGCCAAAACCTCCTGCTGGACATGCCAAAATCACCTGCCGGCTACGCCACAAATATTTGGTGATCTCTTCGGAATCACCTGCCGGGCTGGCTGGAACCACCTGCCCGTCACGCCAACATCACCTGCCAGCTATGCCAGAACCACTTGACGGACACCATGGAAACACCTGTCGGGCCGTTCGGAACCACCTCTCTGACGTGTCAGAACCATGTGCCTGAGATGCCGGAACCACTCCCCGAACAGACCGAAACAACGTGCCAGACCCGCCTGAACCCCCTGGCGAGCACGCCTGATCCACCTGCTCAACTAGCCGGAACCACCTTCCTGACACGCGAAAATCGCCTGCCAGGTATACCAGAACCACTTGGTGGACGCTCCGGAATCATCTGCCGGACATGCCAGAACCAGCTCTCAGACACACCAGAACCACGTGCAAGAGACGCCGGAAGCACCAGCTGAGCATGCCTGAGCCACCTGCTCGACTCGCAAGAAACACCTGTCGGACATGCCAAAATCACCTGCCGGGTACGCCAGAAACACTTGGCGGACGCTCCGGAATCACCTGTCGGAAGTGCCGGAACCACCTCTCAGACTTGCCAGAACCATGTTCTGGACACGCCGGTACAACCTGCCGAGTATGCCGGAACCAGCTTATCCACTCCCCAGAACCACCTAGTGGACACGCAAAAATCAACTGGCGGCTACGTCAGAACCACTCGGCAGACACTCCGGAATCACATGCCAGGCATTCCGGAACCACCTCTCAGAGTTGCCAGAACCAAATGCCGGACACTCCGGTATCACCTGCCGGGCATGCCGGAACCACCTCTCAGAGGTGCCAGAACCACATGCCGGACACTCCGGAATCACCTGCCGGCATGCTGGAGCCACGTGCTGGACATCCCGAAACCACCTGCCGGACATGCCGGAACCACCTGCCGGACATTCCTGAACCACCGGCTCGACTCGCCGGAGCCATTGCCGGACATGCAAAATCACCTGCCTGCTACGCCAGAACCACTTGGCGAACACTCCGGTAACACCTGCCGGGCATGCCTGAACCACCTCTCAGAGGTGCCAGAACCACATGCCGGACACTCCGGAATCACCTGCCGGGCATGCCGGAAGCACCTCTCAGACATGCCGGAACCACATGCCAATGACACCGGAAGCACCTGCCGAGCACGCCAGAACCACCTGCTCGACTCGCCAAAACCACCTGCTGGACACGCCAAAATCACCTGCCGGCTACGCCACAACCATTTGGTGAACACTTCGGAATCACCTGCCGGGCTGGCTGGAACCACTTGCCGGTCACGCCAACATCACCTGCCAGCTATGCCAGAACCACTTGGCGGACACCTTGGAAACACCTGTCGGGCCGGCCGGAACCACCTATCAGACGTGCCAGAACCATGTGCCTGAGATGCCGGAACCACACCCCGAACAGACCGAAACCACTTGCCAGACCTGCCTGAACCACCTGCCGAGCACGCCGGAACCACCTACTCGACTCGCTGGAACCACCTAACTGACACGCTAAAATCACCTGCCGGGTATGCCACAACCACTTGGTGGACACTCCGGAATCATCTGCCGGACATGCCAGAACCAGCTCTCAGACACACCAGAACCACGTGCCAGACACGCCGGAAGCACCTGCTGAGCATGCCTGAGCCAAATGCTCGACTTGCAAGAAACACCTGCCAGACACGCCAAAATCACCTGCCGGGTACACCAGAACCATGTGGCGGACACTCCCGAATCACTTCTCGGGCATGCCGGAACCAACTCTCAGACGTGACAGAACCTCGTGCCGGTCACGCCAGAACCACCTGACGGACACGCCGGAACCACCGGCTCGACTCGCCGGAACCACCGCTGGACATGAAAAATGACCTGCCGGCTACGCCAGAACCACTTGGCGAACACTCCGGAATCACCTGTCGGGCATGCCGCAACCGCCTCACAGACTTGCCATAACCATGTTCCGGACACGCCGGTACCACCTGCCGAGTATGCCGGAACCACCAGATCCACTCCGCACATAAACCTGCTGGACACGCCAGAATCACCTGCCGACTACGCGAGAACCACTCAGCAGACACTCCGGAACCACCTGCCGGGCATGCCGGAACCACCTCTCAGAGGTGCCAGAACCACATGTCGGACACTCCGGAATCACCTCCCGGGCATGCCGGAACCACCTCTCAGAGGTGCCAGAACCACATGCCGGACACTCCGGAATCACCGGCCTCGCATGACGGAACCCTCTCTCAGACGTGCCAGACCCATGTTCCGGACACGCTGGTACCACCTGCCGAGCTCGCCGGAACCACCTGCTGGACACGCCAAATTCACCTGCCAGCTACACCAGAACCACACGACAGACACTCCGGAATGACCTGCCGGGCTGGCTGGAACCACCTGCCGGTCACGCCAACATCACCTTTCAGCTACGCAAGAACCACTTGGCGGACACTCTGGAAACACCTCTCCGGCCGGCCGGAACCACCTCTCAGACGTGCCAGAACCATGTGCCTTAGATGCCGGAACCACTCCCCGAACAGACCGAAACCACCTGCCAGACCCGCCTGAACCCCCTGGCGAGCACGCCTGATCCACCTGTTCAACTAGCCGGAACCAAATTCCTGACACGCCAAAATCACCTGCCGGCTACGCCACAACCATTTGGTGAACTCTTCGGAATCTCCTGCCGGGCTGGCTCCAGAACCACTCGGCAGACACTCCGGAACCACCTGCCGGGCATGCCGGAACCACCTCTCAGACATGCCGGAACCACATGCCAATGACACCGGAAGCACCTGCCAAGCACGCCACAACCACCTGCTCGACTCGCCAAAACCACCTGCTGGACACGCCAAAATCACCTGCCGGCTACGCCACAACCATTTGGTGAACTCTTCAGAATCACCTGCCGGGCTTGCTGGAACCACCTGCTGGTCACGCCAACATCACCTGCCAGTTATGCCAGAACCACTTGGCGGACACCATGGAAACACCTGTCGGGCCGGCCGGAACCACCTCTCAGACGTGCCAGAACCATGAGCCTGAGATGCCGGAACCACTCCCAGAACAGACCGAAACCACCTGCCAGACCCGCCTGAACCCCCTGGCGAGCACGCCTGATCCACCTGCTCAACTAGCCGGAACCACCTTCCTGACATGCCAAAATCACCTGCCACGTATACCAGAACCACTTGGTGGACACTCCGGAATCATCTGCCGGACATGCCAGAACGAGCTCTCAGACACACCAGAACCACGTGCCAGAGTCTCCGGAAGCACCAGCTGAGCATGCCTGAGCCACCTGCTGGACTCGCAAGAAACACCTGTCGGACATGCCAAAATCACCTGCCGGGTACGCCAGAAACACTTGGCGGACGCTCCGGAATCACCTGTCGGGCGTGCCGGAACCACCTCTCAGACTTGCCAGAACCATGTTCTGGACACGCCAGTAGCACCTGCCGAGTATGCCGGAACCAGCTGATCCACTCCCCAGAACCACCTAGTGGACAGGCCAAAATCAACTGCCGGCTACGCCGGAACCACCGGCTCGACTCGCCGGAACCACCGCCGGACATGCAAAATGTTCTGCCGGCTACGCCAGAACCACTTGGCGAACACTCCGGAATCACCTGCCGGGCATGCCGGAATCACCTGCCGGACATGCTGAAACCACCGGCTCGACTCGCCGGAACCATTGCCGGACATGCAAAATCACCTGCCGGCTATGCCAGAACCACTTGGCGAACACTCCAGAATCACCTGCCAGGCATGGCGGAACCACCTCTGAGACATGCCGGAACCACATGCCAATGACACCGGAAGCACCTGCCGAGCACGCCAGATCCACCTGCTCGACTCGCCAAAACCACCTGCTGGACACGCCAAAATCACCTTCCGGCTATGCCACAGCCATTTGGTGAACACTTCGGAATCACCTGCCGGGCTGGCTGGAACCACCTGCCGGTCACGCCAACATCACCTGCCAGCTATGCCAGAACCACTTTGCGGACACATTGGAAACACCTGTCGGGCCGGCTGGAACCACCTATCAGACGTGCCAGAACCATGTGCCTGAGATGCCGGAACCACACCCCGAACAGACCGAAACCACCTGCCAGACCCGCCTGAACCACCTGCCGAGCACCCCGGAACCACCTACTCGACTCGCCGGAACCACCTACCTGACACGCCAAAATCACCTGCCGGGTATGCCAGAGCCACTTGGTGGACACTCCGGAATCATCTGCCGGACATGCCAGAACCAGCTCTCAGACACACCAGAACCACGTGCCAGACACGCTGGAAGCACCTGCTGATCATGCCTGAGCCAAATGCTCGACTTGCAAGAAACACCTCCCAGACACGCCAAAATCACCTGCCGGGTACGCCAGAACCACGTGATGGACACTCAGGAATCACCTGTCGGGCATGCCGGAACCAACCCTCTGACGTGCCAGAACCTCGTGCCCGACACGCCAGAACCACCTGCCGGACAGACCTGAAACACCTGCTCGACACGCCGGAACCACCGGCTCGACTCGCCGGAAACACCGCCGGACATGCAAAATGACCTGCCGGCTACGCCAGAACCACTTGGCGAACACTCCGGAATCACCTGTCGGGCATGCCGGAACCACCTCTCAGAGGTGCCAGAACCAAATGCCGGACACTCCGGTATCACCAGCCGGGCATGCCAGAACAACCTCTCAGAGGTGCCAGAACCACATGCCAGACACTCTGGAATCACCTGCCGGGCATGCCGGAACCACCTGATCCACACCCCAGAACCACCTGCTGACATGCCGGAATCACCTGCCGGGCATGCTGGAACCACGTGCTGGACATGCCGGAATAAGCTGCCGGACATGCCGGAACCACCGGCTCGACTCGCCGGAACCATTGCCGGACATGCAAAATAACCTGCTGGCTACGCCAGAACCACTAGGTGAACACTCCGGTATCACCTGCCGCGCATGCCGGAACCACCTCTCAGAGGTGCCAGAACCACATGCCGGACACTCCGGAATCACCTGCCGGGCATGCCGGAACCACGTGCCGGACATGCTGGAACCACCGGCTCGACTCGCCGGAACCATTGCCGGACATGCAAAATCACCTGCCGGCTATGCCAGAACCACTTGGGGAACACTCCAGAATCACCTGACGGGCATGGCGGAACCACCTCTCAGACATGCCGGAACCACATGCCAATGACACCGGAAGCACCTGCCGAGCACGCCAGAACCACCTGCAGGACGCGCCAAAATCAACTGCCGGCTACGCCAGAACCACTCGGCAGACACTCCGGAATCACCTGCCGGGCTGGCTGGAACCACCTGCCGGTCACGCCAACATCACCTGCCAGCTATGCCAGAACCACTTTGCGGACACCTTGGAAACACCTGTCGGGCTGGCCGGAACCACCTCTCAGACGTGACAAAACCATGTGCCTGAGATGCCGGAACCACACCCCGAACAGACAGAAACCACCGGCCAGACCCGCCTGAACCACCTGCCGAGCACGCCGGAACCACCTACTCGTCTCGCTGGAACCACCTACCTGACCTGCTAAAATCACCTGCTGGGTATGCCACAACCACTTGGTGGACACTCCGGAATCATCTGCCGGACCTGCCAGAATCAGCTCTCAGACACACCAGAACCACGTGCCAGAGACGCCGGAAGCACCAGCTGAGCATGCCTGAGCCACCTGCTCGACTCGCAAGAAACACCTGTCGGACATGCCAAAATCCCCTGCCGGGCACGCCAGAAACACTTGGCGGACGCTGCGGAATCACCTGTCGGGCGTGCCGGAACCACCTCTCAGACTTGCCAGAACCATGTTCTGGACATGCCGGTACCACCTGCCGTGTATGCCGGAACCAGCTGCTCCATTGCCCAGAACCACCAGGTGGACACGCCAAAATCAACTGCCGGCTACGCCAGAACCACTCAGCCGACACTCCAGAATCACAGTCCAGGCATGGCGGAACCACCTCTCAGACATGCCGGAACCACATGCCAATGACACCGGAAGCACCTGCCGAGCACGCCAGATCCACCTGCTCGACTCGCCAAAACCACCTGCTGGACACGCCAAAATCACCTGCCGGCTACGCCACAACCATTTGGTGAACTCTTCAGAATCACCTGCCGGGCTTGCTGGAACCACCTGCTGGTCACGCCAACATCACCTGCCAGCTATGCCAGAACCACTTGGCGGACACCATGGAAACACCTGTCGGGCCGGCCGGAACCACCTCTCAGACGTGCCAGAACCATGAGCCTGAGATGCCGGAACCACTCCCAGAACAGACCGAAACCACCTGCCAGACCCGCCTGAACCCCCTGGCGAGCACGCCTGATCCACCTGCTCAACTAGCCGGAACCACCTTCCTGACACGCCAAAATCACCTGCCACGTATACCAGAACCACTTGGTGGACACTCCGGAATCATCTGCCGGACATGCCAGAACGAGCTCTCAGACACACCAGAACCACGTGCCAGAGTCTCCGGAAGCACCAGCTGAGCATGCCTGAGCCACCTGCTGCAATCGCAAGAAACACCTGTCGGACATGCCAAAATCACCTGCCGGGTACGCCAGAAACACTTGGCGGACGCTCCGGAATCACCTGTCGGGCGTGCTGGAACCACCTCTCAGACTTGCCAGAACCATGTTCTGGACACTCCGGTAGCACCTGCCGAGTATGCCGGAACCAGCTGATCCACTCCCCAGAACCACCTAGTGGACACGCCAAAATAAACTGCCGGCTACGCCGGAACCACCGGCTCGACTCGCCGGAACCACCGCCGGACATGCAAAATGTTCTGCCGGCTACGCCAGAACCACTTGGCGAACACTCCAGAATCACCTGCCGGGCATGCCGGAATCACCTGCCGGACATGCTGGAACCACCGGCTCGACTCGCCGGAACCATTGCCGGACATACAAAATCACCTGCCGGCTATGCCAGAACCACTTGGCGAACACTCCAGAATCACCTGCCAGGCATGGCGGAACCACCTCTCAGACATGCCGGAACCACATGCCAATGACACCGGAAGCACCTGCCGAGCACGCCAGATCCACCTGCTCGACTCGCCAAAACCACCTGCTGGACACGCCAAAATCACCTTCCGGCTATGCCACAGCCATTTGGTGAACACTTCGGAATCACCTGCCCGGCTGGCTGGAACCACCTGCCGGTCACGCCAACATCACCTGCCAGCTATGCCAGAACCACTTTGCGGACACCTTGGAAACACCTGTCGGGCCGGCCGGAACCACCTATCAGACGTGCCAGAACCATGTGCCTGAGATGCCGGAACCACACCCCGAACAGACCGAAACCACCTGCCAGACCCGCCTGAACCACCTGCCGAGCACCCCGGAACCACCTACTCGACTCGCCGGAACCACCTACCTGACAGGCTAAAATCACCTGCCGGGTATGCCACAACCACTTGGTGGACACTCCGGAATCATCTGCCGGACATGCCAGAACCAGCTCTCAGACACACCAGAACCACGTGCCAGACACGCTGGAAGCACCTGCTGATCATGCCTGAGCCAAATGCTCGACTTGCAAGAAACACCTCCCAGACACGCCAAAATCACCTGCCGGGTACGCCAGAACCACGTGATGGACACTCCGGAATCACCTGCCGGGCTGGCTGGAACCACCTGCCGTTCACGCAAACATCACCTTTCAGCTACGCCGGAACCACTTGGCGGACACTCCGGAAACACCTGTAGGGCCGGCCGGAACCACCTCTCAGACGTGCCAGAACCATGTGCCTGAGATGCCGGAACCACTCCCCGAACAGACCGAAACCACCTTCTAGACCCGCCTGAACCCCCTGGCGAACACGCCTGATCCACCTGCTCACCTAGCCGGAACCACCTTCCTGACACGCCAAAATCACCTGCCAGGTATACCAGAACCACTTGGTGGACACTCCGGAATCATCTGCCGGACATGCCAGAACCAGCTCTCAGACACACCAGAACCACGTGCCAGAGACGCCGGAAGAACCAGCTGAGCATGCCTGAGCCACCTGCTCGACTCGCAAGAAACACCTGTCGGACATGCCAAAATCACCTGCTGGGTACGCCAGAAACACTTGGCCTACACTCCGGAATCACTTGTCGGGCGTGCTGGAAGCACCTCTCAGACTTGCCAGAACCATGTTCTGGACACGCCGGTACCACCTGCCGAGTATGCCGGAACCAGCTGATGCACTCCCCAGAACCACCTAGTGGAGACGCCAAAATCACCTGCCGGCTATGCCGGAACCACCGGCTCGACTCACCGGAACCACTGCCGGACATGCAAAATGACCTGCCGGCTATGCCAGAACCACTTGGCGAACACTCCGGTATCACCTGCCGGGCATGCCGGAACCACCTCTCAGAGGTCCCAGAACCACATGCCGGACACTCCGGAATCACCTGCCGGGCATGGCGGAACCACCTCTCAGACATGCCGGAACCACATGCCAAGGACAACGGAAGCACCTGCCGAGCACGCCAGAACCACCTGCTTGACTCGCCAAAAACCACCTGCTGGACGCGCCAAAATCACCTGCCGGCTACGCCAGAACCACTCGGCAGACACTCCGGAATCACATGCCAGGCATACCAGAACCACCTCTCAGAGGTGCCAGAACCAAATGCCGGAGACTCCGGTATCACCTGCCGGGCATGCCGGAACCACCTCTCAGAGGTGCCAGAACCACATGCCGGACACTCCGGAATCACCTGCCGGGCATGCCGGAACCACCTGCCGGACATGCCGGAACCACCGGCTCGACTTGCCGGAACCATTGCCGGACATGCAAAATCACCTGCCGGCTACGCCAGAACCACTTGGCGAACACTCCGGAATCACCTGCGGGGCATGGCGGAACCACCTCTCAGACATGCCGGAACCACATGCCAATGACACCGGAAGCACCTGCCGAGCACGCCAGAACCACCTGCTCGACTCGCCAAAACCTCCTGCTGGACATGCCAAAATCACCTGCCGGCTACGCCACAACCATTTGGTGAACTCTTCGGAATCACCTGCCGGGCTGGCTGGAACCACCTGCCGGTCATGGCAACATCACCTGCCAGCTATGCCAGAACCACTTGGCGGACACCATGGAAACACCTGTCGGGCCGGCCGGAACCACCTATCAGACGTGCCAGAACCATGTGCCTGAGATGCCGGAACCACACCCCGAACAGACCGAAACCACCTGCCAGACCCGCCTGAACCACCTGCCGAGCACGCCGGAACCACCTACTCGACTAGCCGGGACCACCTTCCTGACACGCCAAAATCACCTGCCAGGTATACCAGAACCACTTGGTGGACACTCCGGAATCATCTGCCGGACATGCCAGAAGCAGCTCTCAGACACACCAGAACCACGTGCCAGACACGCCGGAAGCACCTGCTGAGCATGCCTGAGCCAAATGCTCGACTTGCAAGAAACACCTGCCAGACACGCCAAAATCACCTGCCGGGTACGCCAGAAACACTTGGCGGACGCTCCGGAATCACCTTTCGGGCATGCCGGAACCAACTCTCAGACGTGCCAGAACCTCGTTCCGGACACGCCAGAACCACCTGCCCGACAGACCTGAAACACCTGCTCGACACGCCGGAACCACCGGCTCGACTCGCCGGAAACACCGCCGGACATGCAAAATGACCTGCCGGCTACGCCAGAACCACTTGGCGAACACTCCGGAATCACCTGTCGGGCATGCCGGAACCACCTCTCAGACTTGCCAGAACCTCGTGCCGGACACGCCGGTACCACCTGCCGAGTATGCCGGAACCACCTGATCCACTCCCCAGAACCACCTGCTGGACACGCCAGAATCACCTGCCGGCTACGCCAGAACCACTCGGCAGACACTCCGGAACCACCTGCCGGGCATGCCGGAACCACCTCTCTGAGGTGCCAGAGCCACATGCCGGACACTCCGGAATCACCTGCCGGGCATGCCAGAACCATCTCTCAGACGTGCCAGAACCATGTTCCGGACACTCCGGTACCACCTGCCGAGCTCCCCGGAACCACCTGCTGGACACGCCAAAATCACCTGCCGGCTACGCCAGAACCACTCGGCAGACACTCCGGAATCACCTGCCGGGCTGGCTGGAACCACCTGCCGTTCACGCAAACATCACCTTTCAGCTACGCCGGAACCACTTGGCGGACACTCCGGAAACACCTGTAGGGCCGGCCGGAACCATCTCTCAGACGTGCCAGAACCATGTGCCTGAGATGCCGGAACCACTCCCCGAACAGACCGAAACCACCTGCCAGACCCGCCTGAACCCACTGGCGACCATGCCTGATCCACCTGCTCAACTAGCCGGAACCACCTTCCTGACACGCCAAAATAACCTGCTGGCTACGCCACAACCATTTGGTGAACTCTTCGGAATCACGTGCCGGGCTGGCTGCAGAACCACTCGGCAGACTCTCCGGAACCACCTGCCGGGCATGCCGGAACCACCTCTCAGACATGCCGGAACCACATGCCAATGACACCGGAAGCACCTACCGAGCACACAAGAACCACCTGCTCGACTCGCCAAAACCACCTGCTGGACACGCCAAAATCACCTGCCGGCTACGCCACAACCATTTGGTGAACTCTTCAGAATCACCTGCCGGGCTTGCTGGAACCACCTGCTGGTCACGCCAACATCACCTGCCAGCTATGCCAGAACCACTTGGCGGACACCATGGAAACACCTGTCGGGCCGGCCGGAACCACCTCTCAGACGTGCCAGAACCATGAGCCTGAGATGCCGGAACCACTCCCAGAACAGACCGAAACCACCTGCCAGACCCGCCTGAACCCCCTGGCGAGCACGCCTGATCCACCTGCTCAACTAGCCGGAACCACCTTCCTGACACGCCAAAATCACCTGCCACGTATACCAGAACCACTTGGTGGACACTCCGGAATAATCTGCCGGACATGCCAGAACGAGCTCTCAGACACACCAGAACCACGTGCCAGAGTCTCCGGAAGCACCAGCTGAGCATGCCTGAGCCACCTGCTGGACTCACAAGAAACACCTGTCGGACATGCCAAAATCACCTGCCGGGTACGCCAGAAACACTTGGCGGACGCTCCGGAATCACCTGTCGGGCGTGCCGGAACCACCTCTCAGACTTGCCAGAACCATGTTCTGGACACGCCGGTAGCACCTGCCGAGTATGCCGGAACCAGCTGATCCACTCCCCAGAACCACCTAGTGGACAGGCCAAAATCAACTGCCGGCTACGCCGGAACCACCGGCTCGACTCGCCGGAACCACCGCCGGACATGCAAAATGTTCTGCCGGCTACGCCAGAACCACTTGGCGAACACTCCGGAATCACCTGCCGGGCATGCCGGAATCACCTGCCGGACATGCTGAAACCACCGGCTCGACTCGCCGGAACCATTGCCGGACATGCAAAATCACCTGCCGGCTATGCCAGAACCACTTGGCGAACACTCCAGAATCACCTGCCAGGCATGGCGGAACCACCTCTGAGACATGCCGGAACCACATGCCAATGACACCGGAAGCACCTGCCGAGCACGCCAGATCCACCTGCTCGACTCGCCAAAACCACCTGCTGGACACGCCAAAATCACCTTCCGGCTATGCCACAGCCATTTGGTGAACACTTCGGAATCACCTGCCGGGCTGGCTGGAACCACCTGCCGGTCACGCCAACATCACCTGCCAGCTATGCCAGAACCACTTTGCGGACACATTGGAAACACCTGTCGGGCCGGCTGGAACCACCTATCAGACGTGCCAGAACCATGTGCCTGAGATGCCGGAACCACACCCCGAACAGACCGAAACCACCTGCCAGACCCGCCTGAACCACCTGCCGAGCACCCCGGAACCACCTACTCGACTCGCCGGAACCACCTACCTGACACGCCAAAATCACCTGCCGGGTATGCCAGAGCCACTTGGTGGACACTCCGGAATCATCTGCCGGACATGCCAGAACCAGCTCTCAGACACACCAGAACCACGTGCCAGACACGCTGGAAGCACCTGCTGATCATGCCTGAGCCAAATGCTCGACTTGCAAGAAACACCTCCCAGACACGCCAAAATCACCTGCCGGGTACGCCAGAACCACGTGATGGACACTCAGGAATCACCTGTCGGGCATGCCGGAACCAACCCTCTGACGTGCCAGAACCTCGTGCCCGACACGCCAGAACCACCTGCCGGACAGACCTGAAACACCTGCTCGACACGCCGGAACCACCGGCTCGACTCGCCGGAAACACCGCCGGACATGCAAAATGACCTGCCGGCTACGCCAGAACCACTTGGCGAACACTCCGGAATCACCTGTCGGGCATGCCGGAACCACCTCTCAGACTTGCCAGAACCTCGTGCCGGACACGCCGGTACCACCTGCCGAGTATGCCGGAACCACCTGATCCACTCCCCAGAACCACCTGCTGGACACGCCAGAATCACCTGCCGGCTACGCCAGAACCACTCGGCAGACACTCCGGAACCACCTGCCGGGCATGCCGGAACCACCTCTCTGAGGTGCCAGAGCCACATGCCGGACACTCCGGTACCACCTGCCGAGCTCCCCGGAACCACCTGCTGGACACGCCAAAATCACCTGCCGGCTACGCCAGAACCACTCGGCAGACACTCCGGAATCACCTGCCGGGCTGGCTGGAACCACCTGCCGTTCACGCAAACATCACCTTTCAGCTACGCCGGAACCACTTGGCGGACACTCCGGAAACACCTGTAGGGCCGGCCGGAACCACCTCTCAGACGTGCCAGAACCATGTGCCTGAGATGCCGGAACCACTCCCCGAACAGACCGAAACCACCTGCTAGACCCGCCTGAACCCCCTGGCGAACACGCCTGATCCACCTGCTCACCTAGCCGGAACCACCTTCCTGACACGCCAAAATCACCTGCCAGGTATACCAGAACCACTTGGTGGACACTCCGGAATCATCTGCCGGACATGCCAGAACCAGCTCTCAGACACACCAGAACCACGTGCCAGAGACGCCGGAAGAACCAGCTGAGCATGCCTGAGCCACCTGCTCGACTCGCAAGAAACACCTGTCGGACATGCCAAAATCACCTGCTGGGTACGCCAGAAACACTTGGCCTACACTCCGGAATCACTTGTCGGGCGTGCCGGAACCACCTCTCAGACTTGCCAGAACCATGTTCTGGACACGCCGGTACCACCTGCCGAGAATGCCGGAACCAGCTGATGCACTCCCCAGAACCACCTAGTGGAGACGCCAAAATCAACTGCCGGCTATGCCGGAACCACCGGCTCGACTCACCGGAACCACTGCCGGACATGCAAAATGACCTGCCGGCTATGCCAGAACCACTTGGCCAACACTCCGGTATCACCTGCCGGGCATGCCGGAACCACCTCTCAGACGTCCCAGAACCACATGCCGGACACTCCGGAATCACCTGCCGGGCATGCCGGAACCACGTGACGGACATGCCGGAACCACCGGCTCGACTCGCCGGAACCATTGCCGGACATGCAAAATCACCTGCCGGCTATGCCAGAACCACTTGGGGAACACTCCGGAATCACCTGCCGGGCATGGCGGAACCACCTCTCTGACATGCCGGAACCACATGCCAAGGACACCGGAAGCACCTGCCGAGCACGCCAGAACCACCTGCTTGACTCGCCAAAACCACCTGCTGGACGCGCCAAAATCACCTGCCGGCTACGCCAGAACCACTCGGCAGACACTCCGGAATCAAATGCCAGGCATACCAGAACCACCTCTCAGAGGTGCCAGAACCAAATGCCAGAGACTCCGGTATCACCTGCCGGGCATGCCGGAACCACCTCTCAGAGGTGCCAGAACCACATGCCGGACACTCCGGAATCACCGGCCTCGCATGCCGGAACCATCTCTCAGAGGTGCCAGAACCACATACCGGACACTCCAGAATCACATGCCAGGCATTCCGGAACCACCTCTCAGAGGTGCCAGAACCAAATGCCGGACACTCCGGTATCACCTGCCGGGCATGCCGGAGCCACCTCTCAGAGGTGCCAGAACCACATGCCGGACACTCCGGAATCACCTGCCAGGCATGCCGGAACCACCTCTCAGATGTGCCAGAACCATGTTCCGGACACGCCGGTACCACCTGCCGAGCTCGCCGGAACCACCTGCTGGACACCACAAAATCACCTGTCGGCTACGCGAGAACCTCACGGCAGACACTCCGGAATCACCTGCGGGGCTGGCTGGAACCACGTGCCGGTCACGCCAACATCACCTTTCAGCTACGCCAGAACCACTTGGCGGACACTCCGGAAACACCTCTCCGGCCGGCCGGAAACACCTCTCAGAGGTGCCAGAACCATGTGCCTAAATGCCGGAACCACTCTCCGAACAGACCGAAACCACCTGCCAGACCCGCCTGAACCCACTGGCGACCACGCCTGATCCACCTGCTCAACTAGCCGGAACCACCTTCCTGACACGCCAAAATAACCTGCCGGCTACGCCACAACCATTTGGTGAACTCTTCGGAATCACCTGCCGGGCTGGCTGCAGAACCACTCGGCAGACTCTCCGGAACCACCTGCCGGGCATGCCGGAACCACCTCTCAGACATGCCGGAACCACATGCCAATGACACCGGAAGCACCTACCGAGCACGCAAGAACCACCTGCTCGACTCGCCAAAACCACCTGCTGGACACACCAAAATCACCTGCCGGCTACGCCACAACCATTTGGTGAACTCTTCAGAATCACCTGCCAGGCTTGCTGGAACCACCTGCTGGTCACGCCAACATCACCTGCCAGCTATGCAAGAACCACTTGGCGGACACCATGGAAACACCTGTCGGGCCAGCCGGAACCACCTCTCAGACGTGCCAGAACCATGAGCCTGAGATGCCGGAACCACACCCCGAACAGACCGAAACCACCTGCCAGACCTGCCTGAACCACCTGCCGAGCACCCCGGAACCACGTACTCGACTCGCCGGAACCACCTACCTGACAGGCTAAAATCACCTGCCGGGTATGCCAGAGCCACTTTGTGGACACTCCGGAATCATCTGCCGGACATGCCAGAACGAGCTCTCAGACACACCAGAACCACGTGCCAGAGTCTCCGGAAGCACCAGCTGAGCATGCCTGAGCCACCTGCTGCAATCGCAAGAAACACCTGTCGGACATGCCAAAATCACCTGCCGGGTACGCCAGAAACACTTGGCGGACGCTCCGGAATCACCTGTCGGGCGTGCTGGAACCACCTCTCAGACTTGCCAGAACCATGTTCTGGACACTCCGGTAGCACCTGCCGAGTATGCCGGAACCAGCTGATCCACTCCCCAGAACCACCTAGTGGACACGCCAAAATAAACTGCCGGCTACGCCGGAACCACCGGCTCGACTCGCCGGAACCACCGCCGGACATGCAAAATGTTCTGCCGGCTACGCCAGAACCACTTGGCGAACACTCCAGAATCACCTGCCGGGCATGCCGGAATCACCTGCCGGACATGCTGGAACCACCGGCTCGACTCGCCGGAACCATTGCCGGACATACAAAATCACCTGCCGGCTATGCCAGAACCACTTGGCGAACACTCCAGAATCACCTGCCAGGCATGGCGGAACCACCTCTCAGACATGCCGGAACCACATGCCAATGACACCGGAAGCACCTGCCGAGCACGCCAGATCCACCTGCTCGACTCGCCAAAACCACCTGCTGGACACGCCAAAATCACCTTCCGGCTATGCCACAGCCATTTGGTGAACACTTCGGAATCACCTGCCCGGCTGGCTGGAACCACCTGCCGGTCACGCCAACATCACCTGCCAGCTATGCCAGAACCACTTTGCGGACACCTTGGAAACACCTGTCGGGCCGGCCGGAACCACCTATCAGACGTGCCAGAACCATGTGCCTGAGATGCCGGAACCACACCCCGAACAGACCGAAACCACCTGCCAGACCCGCCTGAACCACCTGCCGAGCACCCCGGAACCACCTACTCGACTCGCCGGAACCACCTACCTGACAGGCTAAAATCACCTGCCGGGTATGCCACAACCACTTGGTGGACACTCCGGAATCATCTGCCGGACATGCCAGAACCAGCTCTCAGACACACCAGAACCACGTGCCAGACATGCTGGAAGCACCTGCTGATCATGCCTGAGCCAAATGCTCGACTTGCAAGAAACACCTCCCAGACACGCCAAAATCACCTGCCGGGTACGCCAGAACCACGTGATGGACACTCCGGAATCACCTGCCGGGCTGGCTGGAACCACCTGCCGTTCACGCAAACATCACCTTTCAGCTACGCCGGAACCACTTGGCGGACACTCCGGAAACACCTGTAGGGCCGGCCGGAACCACCTCTCAGACGTGCCAGAACCATGTGCCTGAGATGCCGGAACCACTCCCCGAACAGACCGAAACCACCTTCTAGACCCGCCTGAACCCCCTGGCGAACACGCCTGATCCACCTGCTCACCTAGCCGGAACCACCTTCCTGACACGCCAAAATCACCTGCCAGGTATACCAGAACCACTTGGTGGACACTCCGGAATCATCTGCCGGACATGCCAGAACCAGCTCTCAGACACACCAGAACCACGTGCCAGAGACGCCGGAAGAACCAGCTGAGCATGCCTGAGCCACCTGCTCGACTCGCAAGAAACACCTGTCGGACATGCCAAAATCACCTGCTGGGTACGCCAGAAACACTTGGCCTACACTCCGGAATCACTTGTCGGGCGTGCTGGAAGCACCTCTCAGACTTGCCAGAACCATGTTCTGGACACGCCGGTACCACCTGCCGAGTATGCCGGAACCAGCTGATGCACTCCCCAGAACCACCTAGTGGAGACGCCAAAATCACCTGCCGGCTATGCCGGAACCACCGGCTCGACTCACCGGAACCACTGCCGGACATGCAAAATGACCTGCCGGCTATGCCAGAACCACTTGGCGAACACTCCGGTATCACCTGCCGGGCATGCCGGAACCACCTCTCAGAGGTCCCAGAACCACATGCCGGACACTCCGGAATCACCTGCCGGGCATGGCGGAACCACCTCTCAGACATGCCGGAACCACATGCCAAGGACAACGGAAGCACCTGCCGAGCACGCCAGAACCACCTGCTTGACTCGCCAAAAACCACCTGCTGGACGCGCCAAAATCACCTGCCGGCTACGCCAGAACCACTCGGCAGACACTCCGGAATCACATGCCAGGCATACCAGAACCACCTCTCAGAGGTGCCAGAACCAAATGCCAGAGACTCCGGTATCACCTGCCGGGCATGCCGGAACCACCTCTCAGAGGTGCCAGAACCACATGCTGGACACTCCGGAATCACCTGCCGGGCATGCCGGAACCACCTGCCGGACATGCCGGAACCACCGGCTCGACTTGCCGGAACCATTGCCGGACATGCAAAATCACCTGCCGGCTACGCCAGAACCACTTGGCGAACACTCCGGAATCACCTGCGGGGCATGGCGGAACCACCTCTCAGACATGCCGGAACCACATGCCAATGACACCGGAAGCACCTGCCGAGCACGCCAGAACCACCTGCTCGACTCGCCAAAACCTCCTGCTGGACATGCCAAAATCACCTGCCGGCTACGCCACAACCATTTGGTGAACTCTTCGGAATCACCTGCCGGGCTGGCTGGAACCACCTGCCGGTCATGGCAACATCACCTGCCAGCTATGCCAGAACCACTTGGCGGACACCATGGAAACACCTGTCGGGCCGGCCGGAACCACCTATCAGACGTGCCAGAACCATGTGCCTGAGATGCCGGAACCACACCCCGAACAGACCGAAACCACCTGCCAGACCCGCCTGAACCACCTGCCGAGCACGCCGGAACCACCTACTCGACTAGCCGGGACCACCTTCCTGACACGCCAAAATCACCTGCCAGGTATACCAGAACCACTTGGTGGACACTCCGGAATCATCTGCCGGACATGCCAGAAGCAGCTCTCAGACACACCAGAACCACGTGCCAGACACGCCGGAAGCACCTGCTGAGCATGCCTGAGCCAAATGCTCGACTTGCAAGAAACACCTGCCAGACACGCCAAAATCACCTGCCGGGTACGCCAGAAACACTTGGCGGACGCTCCGGAATCACCTTTCGGGCATGCCGGAACCAACTCTCAGACGTGCCAGAACCTCGTTCCGGACACGCCAGAACCACCTGCCCGACAGACCTGAAACACCTGCTCGACACGCCGGAACCACCGGCTCGACTCGCCGGAAACACCGCCGGACATGCAAAATGACCTGCCGGCTACGCCAGAACCACTTGGCGAACACTCCGGAATCACCTGTCGGGCATGCCGGAACCACCTCTCAGACTTGCCAGAACCTCGTGCCGGACACGCCGGTACCACCTGCCGAGTATGCCGGAACCACCTGATCCACTCCCCAGAACCACCTGCTGGACACGCCAGAATCACCTGCCGGCTACGCCAGAACCACTCGGCAGACACTCCGGAACCACCTGCCGGGCATGCCGGAACCACCTCTCTGAGGTGCCAGAGCCACATGCCGGACACTCCGGAATCACCTGCCGGGCATGCCAGAACCATCTCTCAGACGTGCCAGAACCATGTTCCGGACACTCCGGTACCACCTGCCGAGCTCCCCGGAACCACCTGCTGGACACGCCAAAATCACCTGCCGGCTACGCCAGAACCACTCGGCAGACACTCCGGAATCACCTGCCGGGCTGGCTGGAACCACCTGCCGTTCACGCAAACATCACCTTTCAGCTACGCCGGAACCACTTGGCGGACACTCCGGAAACACCTGTAGGGCCGGCCGGAACCATCTCTCAGACGTGCCAGAACCATGTGCCTGAGATGCCGGAACCACTCCCCGAACAGACCGAAACCACCTGCCAGACCCGCCTGAACCCACTGGCGACCATGCCTGATCCACCTGCTCAACTAGCCGGAACCACCTTCCTGACACGCCAAAATAACCTGCTGGCTACGCCACAACCATTTGGTGAACTCTTCGGAATCACGTGCCGGGCTGGCTGCAGAACCACTCGGCAGACTCTCCGGAACCACCTGCCGGGCATGCCGGAACCACCTCTCAGACATGCCGGAACCACATGCCAATGACACCGGAAGCACCTACCGAGCACACAAGAACCACCTGCTCGACTCGCCAAAACCACCTGCTGGACACGCCAAAATCACCTGCCGGCTACGCCACAACCATTTGGTGAACTCTTCAGAATCACCTGCCGGGCTTGCTGGAACCACCTGCTGGTCACGCCAACATCACCTGCCAGCTATGCCAGAACCACTTGGCGGACACCATGGAAACACCTGTCGGGCCGGCCGGAACCACCTCTCAGACGTGCCAGAACCATGAGCCTGAGATGCCGGAACCACTCCCAGAACAGACCGAAACCACCTGCCAGACCCGCCTGAACCCCCTGGCGAGCACGCCTGATCCACCTGCTCAACTAGCCGGAACCACCTTCCTGACACGCCAAAATCACCTGCCACGTATACCAGAACCACTTGGTGGACACTCCGGAATAATCTGCCGGACATGCCAGAACGAGCTCTCAGACACACCAGAACCACGTGCCAGAGTCTCCGGAAGCACCAGCTGAGCATGCCTGAGCCACCTGCTGGACTCACAAGAAACACCTGTCGGACATGCCAAAATCACCTGCCGGGTACGCCAGAAACACTTGGCGGACGCTCCGGAATCACCTGTCGGGCGTGCCGGAACCACCTCTCAGACTTGCCAGAACCATGTTCTGGACACGCCGGTAGCACCTGCCGAGTATGCCGGAACCAGCTGATCCACTCCCCAGAACCACCTAGTGGACAGGCCAAAATCAACTGCCGGCTACGCCGGAACCACCGGCTCGACTCGCCGGAACCACCGCCGGACATGCAAAATGTTCTGCCGGCTACGCCAGAACCACTTGGCGAACACTCCGGAATCACCTGCCGGGCATGCCGGAATCACCTGCCGGACATGCTGAAACCACCGGCTCGACTCGCCGGAACCATTGCCGGACATGCAAAATCACCTGCCGGCTATGCCAGAACCACTTGGCGAACACTCCAGAATCACCTGCCAGGCATGGCGGAACCACCTCTGAGACATGCCGGAACCACATGCCAATGACACCGGAAGCACCTGCCGAGCACGCCAGATCCACCTGCTCGACTCGCCAAAACCACCTGCTGGACACGCCAAAATCACCTTCCGGCTATGCCACAGCCATTTGGTGAACACTTCGGAATCACCTGCCGGGCTGGCTGGAACCACCTGCCGGTCACGCCAACATCACCTGCCAGCTATGCCAGAACCACTTTGCGGACACATTGGAAACACCTGTCGGGCCGGCTGGAACCACCTATCAGACGTGCCAGAACCATGTGCCTGAGATGCCGGAACCACACCCCGAACAGACCGAAACCACCTGCCAGACCCGCCTGAACCACCTGCCGAGCACCCCGGAACCACCTACTCGACTCGCCGGAACCACCTACCTGACACGCCAAAATCACCTGCCGGGTATGCCAGAGCCACTTGGTGGACACTCCGGAATCATCTGCCGGACATGCCAGAACCAGCTCTCAGACACACCAGAACCACGTGCCAGACACGCTGGAAGCACCTGCTGATCATGCCTGAGCCAAATGCTCGACTTGCAAGAAACACCTCCCAGACACGCCAAAATCACCTGCCGGGTACGCCAGAACCACGTGATGGACACTCAGGAATCACCTGTCGGGCATGCCGGAACCAACCCTCTGACGTGCCAGAACCTCGTGCCCGACACGCCAGAACCACCTGCCGGACAGACCTGAAACACCTGCTCGACACGCCGGAACCACCGGCTCGACTCGCCGGAAACACCGCCGGACATGCAAAATGACCTGCCGGCTACGCCAGAACCACTTGGCGAACACTCCGGAATCACCTGTCGGGCATGCCGGAACCACCTCTCAGACTTGCCAGAACCTCGTGCCGGACACGCCGGTACCACCTGCCGAGTATGCCGGAACCACCTGATCCACTCCCCAGAACCACCTGCTGGACACGCCAGAATCACCTGCCGGCTACGCCAGAACCACTCGGCAGACACTCCGGAACCACCTGCCGGGCATGCCGGAACCACCTCTCTGAGGTGCCAGAGCCACATGCCGGACACTCCGGTACCACCTGCCGAGCTCCCCGGAACCACCTGCTGGACACGCCAAAATCACCTGCCGGCTACGCCAGAACCACTCGGCAGACACTCCGGAATCACCTGCCGGGCTGGCTGGAACCACCTGCCGTTCACGCAAACATCACCTTTCAGCTACGCCGGAACCACTTGGCGGACACTCCGGAAACACCTGTAGGGCCGGCCGGAACCACCTCTCAGACGTGCCAGAACCATGTGCCTGAGATGCCGGAACCACTCCCCGAACAGACCGAAACCACCTGCTAGACCCGCCTGAACCCCCTGGCGAACACGCCTGATCCACCTGCTCACCTAGCCGGAACCACCTTCCTGACACGCCAAAATCACCTGCCAGGTATACCAGAACCACTTGGTGGACACTCCGGAATCATCTGCCGGACATGCCAGAACCAGCTCTCAGACACACCAGAACCACGTGCCAGAGACGCCGGAAGAACCAGCTGAGCATGCCTGAGCCACCTGCTCGACTCGCAAGAAACACCTGTCGGACATGCCAAAATCACCTGCTGGGTACGCCAGAAACACTTGGCCTACACTCCGGAATCACTTGTCGGGCGTGCCGGAACCACCTCTCAGACTTGCCAGAACCATGTTCTGGACACGCCGGTACCACCTGCCGAGAATGCCGGAACCAGCTGATGCACTCCCCAGAACCACCTAGTGGAGACGCCAAAATCAACTGCCGGCTATGCCGGAACCACCGGCTCGACTCACCGGAACCACTGCCGGACATGCAAAATGACCTGCCGGCTATGCCAGAACCACTTGGCCAACACTCCGGTATCACCTGCCGGGCATGCCGGAACCACCTCTCAGACGTCCCAGAACCACATGCCGGACATTCCGGAATCACCTGCCGGGCATGCCGGAACCACGTGACGGACATGCCGGAACCACCGGCTCGACTCGCCGGAACCATTGCCGGACATGCAAAATCACCTGCCGGCTATGCCAGAACCACTTGGGGAACACTCCGGAATCACCTGCCGGGCATGGCGGAACCACCTCTCTGACATGCCGGAACCACATGCCAATGACACCGGAAGGACCTGCCGAGCACGCCAGAACCACCTGCTTGACTCGCCAAAACCACCTGCTGGACGCGCCAAAATCACCTGCCGGCTACGCCAGAACCACTCGGCAGACACTCCGGAATCAAATGCCAGGCATACCAGAACCACCTCTCAGAGGTGCCAGAACCAAATGCCAGAGACTCCGGTATCACCTGCCGGGCATGCCGGAACCACCTCTCAGAGGTGCCAAACCACATGCCGGACACTCCGGAATCACCGGCCTCGCATGCCGGAACCATCTCTCAGAGGTGCCAGAACCACATACCGGACACTCCAGAATCACATGCCAGGCATTCCGGAACCACCTCTCAGAGGTGCCAGAACCAAATGCCGGACACTCCGGTATCACCTGCCGGGCATGCCGGAGCCACCTCTCAGAGGTGCCAGAACCACATGCCGGACACTCCGGAATCACCTGCCAGGCATGCCGGAACCACCTCTCAGATGTGCCAGAACCATGTTCCGGACACGCCGGTACCACCTGCCGAGCTCGCCGGAACCACCTGCTGGACACCACAAAATCACCTGTCGGCTACGCGAGAACCTCACGGCAGACACTCCGGAATCACCTGCGGGGCTGGCTGGAACCACGTGCCGGTCACGCCAACATCACCTTTCAGCTACGCCAGAACCACTTGGCGGACACTCCGGAAACACCTCTCCGGCCGGCCGGAAACACCTCTCAGAGGTGCCAGAACCATGTGCCTAAATGCCGGAACCACTCCCCGAACAGACCGAAACCACCTGCCAGACCCGCCTGAACCCACTGGCGACCACGCCTGATCCACCTGCTCAACTAGCCGGAACCACCTTCCTGACACGCCAAAATAACCTGCCGGCTACGCCACAACCATTTGGTGAACTCTTCGGAATCACCTGCCGGGCTGGCTGCAGAACCACTCGGCAGACTCTCCGGAACCACCTGCCGGGCATGCCGGAACCACCTCTCAGACATGCCGGAACCACATGCCAATGACACCGGAAGCACCTACCGAGCACGCAAGAACCACCTGCTCGACTCGCCAAAACCACCTGCTGGACACACCAAAATCACCTGCCGGCTACGCCACAACCATTTGGTGAACTCTTCAGAATCACCTGCCGGGCTTGCTGGAACCACCTGCTGGTCACGCCAACATCACCTGCCAGCTATGCAAGAACCACTTGGCGGACACCATGGAAACACCTGTCGGGCCAGCCGGAACCACCTCTCAGACGTGCCAGAACCATGAGCCTGAGATGCCGGAACCACACCCCGAACAGACCGAAACCACCTGCCAGACCTGCCTGAACCACCTGCCGAGCACCCCGGAACCACGTACTCGACTCGCCGGAACCACCTACCTGACAGGCTAAAATCACCTGCCGGGTATGCCACAACCACTTGGTGGACACTCAGGAATCACCTGTCGGGCATGCCGGAACCAACCCTCTGACGTGCCAGAACCTCGTGCCGGACACGCCAGAACCACCTGCCGGACAGACCTGAAACACCTGCTCGACACGCCGGAACCACCGGCTCGACTCGCCGGAAACACCGCCGGACATGCAAAATGACCTGCCGGCTACGCCAGAACCACTTGGCGAACACTCCGGAATCACCTGTCGGGCATGCCGGAACCACCTCTCAGACTTGCCAGCACCATGTTCTGGACACGCCGGTACCACCTGCCGAGTATGCCGGAACCACCTGATCCACTCCCCAGAACCACCTGCTGGACACGCCAGAATCACCTGCCGGCTACGCCAGAACCACTCGGCAGACACTCCGGAACCACCTGCCGGGCATGCCGGAACCACCTCTCTGAGGTGCCAGAGCCACATGCCTGACACTCCAGAATCACCTGCCGGGCATGCCGGAACCATCTCTCAGACGTGCCAGAACCATGTTCCGGACACTCCGGTACCACCTGCCGAGCTCCCCGGAACCACCTGCTGGACACGCCAAAATCACCTGCCGGCTACGCCAGAACCACTCGGCAGACACTCCGGAATCACCTGCCGGGCTGGCTGGAACCACCTGCCGTTCACGCAAACATCACCTTTCAGCTACGCCGGAACCACTTGGCGGACACTCCGGAAACACCTGTCGGGCCGGCCGGAACCACCTCTCAGACGTGCCAGAACCATGTGCCTGAGATGCCGGAACCACTCCCCGAACAGACCGAAACCACCTGCTAGACCCGGCTGAACCCCATGGCGAACACGCCTGATCCACCTGCTCACCTAGCCGGAACCACCTTCCTGACACGCCAAAATCACCTGACATGTATACCAGAACCACTTGGTGGACACTCCGGAATCATCTGCCGGACACGCCAGAAGCAGCTCTCAGACACACCAGAACCACGTGCCAGAGACGCCGGAAGAACCAGCTGAGCATGCCTGAGCCACCTGCTCGACTCACAAGAAACACCAGTCGGACATGCCAAAATCACCTGCTGGGTACGCCAGAAACACTTGGCCTACACTCCGGAATCACTTGTCGGGCGTGCCGGAACCACCTCTCAGACTTGCCAGAACCATGTTCTGGACACGCCGGTACCACCTGCCGAGTATGCCGGAACCAGCTGATGCACTCCCCAGAACCACCTAGTGGAGACGCCAAAATCAACTGCCGGCTATCCGGAACCACCGGCTCGACTCACCGGAACCACTGCCGGACATGCAAAATGACCTGCCGGCTATGCCAGAACCACTTGGCGAACACTCCAGAATCACCTGTCGGGCATGCCGGAACCACCTCTCAGAGGTCCCAGAACCACATGCCGGACACTCCGGAATCACCTGCCGGGCATGCCGGAACCACGTGACGGACATGCCGGAACCACTGGCTCGACTCGCCGGAACCATTGCCGGACATGCAAAATCACCTGCCGGCTATGCCAGAACCACTTGGGGAACACTCCGGAATCACCTGCCGGGCATGGCGGAACCACCTCTCAGACATGCCGGAACCACATGCCAATGACACCGGAAGCACCTGCCGAGCACGCCAGAACCACCTGCTTGACTCGCCAAAACCACCTGCTGGACGCGCCAAAATCACCTGCCGGCTACGCCAGAACCACTCGGCAGACACTCCGGAATCACATGCCAGGCATACCAGAACCACCTCTCAGAGGTGCCAGAACCAAATGCCGGAGACTCCGGTATCACCTGCCGGGCATGCCGGAACCACCTCTCAGAGGTGCCAGAACCACATGCCGGACACTCCGGAATCACCTGCCGGGCATGCCGGAACCACCTGCCGGACATGCCGGAACCACCGGCTCGACTTGCCGGAACCATTGCCGGACATGCAAAATCACCTGCCGGCTACGCCAGAACCACTTGGCGAACACTCCGGAATCACCTGCGGGGCATGGCGGAACCACCTCTCAGACATGCCGGAACCACATGCCAATGACACCCGAAGCACCTGCCGAGCACGCCAGAACCACCTGCTCGACTCGCCAAAACCTCCTGCTGGACATGCCAAAATCACCTGCCGGCTACGCCACAACCATTTGGTGAACTCTTCGGAATCACCTGCCGGGCTGGCTGGAACCACCTGCCGGACATGCCAACATCACCTGCCAGCTATGCCAGAACCACTTGGCGGACACCATGGAAACACCTGTCGGGCCGGCCGGAACCACCTCTCAGACGTGCCAGAACCATGTGCCTGAGATGCCGGAACCACACCACGAAAAGACCGAAACCACCTGCCAGACCCGGCTGAACCACCTGCCGAGCACGCCGGAACCACCTACTCGACTAGCCGGGACCACCTACCTGACACGCTAAAATCACCTGCCGGGTATGCCACAACCACTTGGTGGACACTCCGGAATCATCTGCCGGACATGCCAGAACCAGCTCTCAGACACACCAGAACCACGTGCCAGACACGCCGAATGCACCTGCTGATCATGCCTGAGCCAAATGCTCGACTAGCCAGAAACACCTGCCAGAAACGCCAAAATCACCTGCCGGGTACGCCAGAAACACTTGGCGGACGCTCCGAAATCACATTTCGGGCATGCCGGAACCAACTCTCAGACGTGCCAGAACCTCGTGCCGGACACGCCAGAACCACCTGCCGGACAGACCGGAAACACCTGCTGGACACGCCGGAACCACCGGCTCGACTCGCCGGAACCACCGCCGGACAAGCAAAATGACCTGCCGGCTACGCCAGAACCAGTTGGCGAACACTCCGGAATCACCTGTCGGGCATGCCAGAACCACCTCTCAATCTTGCCAGAACCATGTTCCGGGCACGCCGGTACCACATGCCGAGTATGCCGGAACCACCTGAACCACTCCCCAGAACCACCAGCTGGACACACCAGAATCACCTGCCGACTACGGCAGAACCACTCGGCAGACACTCCGGAACCACCTGCCGGGCATGCCGGAACCACCTCTCAGACGTGCCAGAACCATGTTCCGGACACGCTGGTACCACCTGCCGAGCTCGCCGGAACCACCTTCTGGACACGCCAAAATCACCTGCCGGCTACGCCACAACCACTCGGCAGACACTCCGGAATCACGTGCCGGGCTGGCTGGAAGCACCTGCCGGTCACGCCAACATCACCTTTCAGCTACGCCAGAACCACTCGGCGGACACTCCGGAAACACCTGTCGGGCCGGCCGGAACCACCTCTCAGACGTGCCAGAACCATGTTCCGGACACGCCGGTACCAGCTGCCGAGTATGCCGGAACCACCTGATCCACTCCCCAGAGCCACCTGCTGGACACGCCAGAATCACCTGCCTACTACGCCAGAACCACTCGGCAGACACTCCATAACCACCTGCCGGGCATGCCGGAACCACCTCTCAGAGGTGACAGAACCACATGCCGAAACTCCAGAATCACATGCCGGGCATGCCGGAACCACCTCTCAGAGGTGCCATAACTACATGCCGGACACTCCTGAGTCACCTGCCGGGCTGGCTGGAACCACCTGCCGGTCACGCCAACATCAACTTTCAGCTACGCCAGAACCAATTGGCGGACACTCCGGGAACACCTCTCCGGCCGGCCGGAACCACCTCTCAGACGTGCCAGAACCTTGTGCCTGAGATGCCGGAAGCACTCCCCGAACAGACCGAAACCACCTGCCAGACCCGACTGAACCCCTTGGCGAGCACGCCTGATCCACCTGCTCAACTAGCCGGAACCCCCTTACTGACACGCCAAAATCACCTGCCGGCTACGCCACAACCATTTGGTGAACTCTTCGGAATCACCTGCCGGGCTGGCTCCAGAACCACTCGGCAGAGACTCCAGAACCACCTGCCGGTCATGCCGGAACCACCTCACAGACATGCCGGAACCACATGACAATGACACCGGAAGCACCTGCCGAGCACGCCAGAACCACCTGCTCGACTCTCCAAAACCACCTGCTGGACACGCCAAAATCACCTGCCGGCTACGCCACAACCATTTGGTGAACTCTTCGGAATCACCTGCCGGGCTTGCTGGAACCACCTGCTGGTCACGCCAACATCACCTGCCAGCTATGCCAGAACCACTTGGCGGACACCATGGAAACACCTGTCGGGCCGGCCGGAACCACCTCTCAGACGTGCCAGAACCATGAGCCTGAGATGCCGGAACCACTCCCAGAACAGACCGAAACCACCTGCCAGACCCGCCTGAACCCCCTGGCGAGCACGCCTGATCCACCTGCTCAACTAGCCGGAACCAACTTCCTGACACGTCAAAATCACCTGCCAGGTATACAAGAACCACTTGGTGGACACTACGGAATCATCTGCCGGAGATGCCAGAACCAGCTGTCAGACACACCAGAACCACGTGCCAGAGTCTCCGGAAGCACCAGCTGAGCATGCCTCAGCCACCTGCTCGAGTCGCAATATACAACTGTCGGACAGGTGAAAATCACCTGCCGGGTACGCCAGAAACTCTTGGCGGATGCTCCGGAATCACCTGTCGGGCGTGCCGGAACCACCTCTCAGACTTGCCAGAACCATGTTCTGGACACGCCGGTACCACCTGCCGAGTATGCCGGAACCAGCTGATCCACTCCCCAGAACCACCTAGTGGACATGCCAAAATCAACTGCCGGCTACGCCAAAACCACACGGCAGACACTCCGGAATCACTGGCCAGGCATTCCGGAACCACCTCTCAGAGGTGCCAGAACCACATGCCGGACACTCCGGTATCACCTGCCGGGCATGCCGGAACCACCTCTCAGAGGTGCCAGAACCACATGCCGGACACTCCGGAATCACCTGCCGGGCATGCTGGAACCACGTGCTGGACATGCCGGAACCACCTGCCAGACATGCCGGAACCACCTGCCGAACATGCCGGAACCACCGGCTCGACTCGCCGGAACCATTGCCGGACATGCAAAATCACCTGCCGGCTACGCCAGAACCACTTGGCGAACAATCCGGTATCACCTGCCGGGCATGCCGGAACCACCTCTCAGAGGTGCCAGAACCACATGCCGGACACTCCGGGATCACCTGCCGGGCATGCCAGAACCACCTCTCAGACGTGCCAGAACCATGTTCCGGACACGCTGGTACCACCTGCCGAGCTCGCCGGAACCACCTGCTGGACACGCCAAAATCACCTTCCGGCTACGCCAGAACCACTCGGCATACACTCCAGAATCACCTGCGGGGCTGGCTGGATCCATGTGCCGGTCACGCCAACATCACCTTTCAGCTACGCCAGAACCACTTGGCGGACACTCCGGAAACACCTCTCCGGCCGGCCGGAAACACCTCTCAGACGTGCCAGAACCATGTGCCTGACATGCCGGAACCACTCCCCGAACAGACCGAAACCACCTGCCAGACCCGCCTGAACCCACTGGCGAGCACGCCTGATCCACCTGCTCAACTAGCCGGAACCACCTTCCTGACACGCCAAAATAACCTGCCGGCTACGCCACAAACATTTGGTCAACTCTTCGGAATCACCTGCCGGGCTGGCTCCAGAACCACTCGGCAGACTCTCCGGAACCACCTGCCAGGCATGCCGGAACCACCTCTCAGACATGCCGGAACCACATGCCAATGACACCGGAAGCACCTACCGAGCACGCAAGAACCACCTGCTCGACTCGCCAAAACCACCTGCTGGACACGCCAAAATCACCTGCCGGCTATGCCACAACCATTTTGTGAACTCTTCGGAATCACCTGCCGGGCTTGCTGGAACCACCTGCTGGTCACGCCAACATCACCTGCCAGCTACGCCAGAACCACTTGGCGGACACGATGGAAAGACCTGTCGGGCCGGCCGGAACCACCTCTCAGACGTGCCAGAACCATGAGCCTGAGATGCCGGAACCACTCCCAGAACAGACCGAAACCACCTGCCAAACCCGCCTGAACCCCCTGGCGAGCACGACTGATCCACCTGCTCAACTATCCGGAACCAACTTCCTGACACACCAAAATCACCTGCCAGGTATACAAGAACCACTTGGTGGACACTCCGGAATCATCTGCCGGAGATGCCAGAACCAGCTCTCAGGCACACCAGAACCATGTGCCAGAGACACCGGAAGCACAAGCTGAGCATGCCTCAGCCACCTGCTCGACTCGCAAGATACACTTGTCGGACAGGTGAAAATCACCTGGCGGGTACGCCAGAAACACTTGGCGGACGCTCCGGAATCACCTGTCGGGCGTGCCGGAACCACCTCTCAGACTTGCCAGAACCATGTTCTGGACACGCCGGTACCACCTGCCGAGTATGCCGGAACCAGCTGATCCACTCCCCAGAACCACCTAGTGGACACGCCAAAATCAACTGCCGGCTACGCCAGAACCACTTGGCAGACACTCCGGAATCACAGGCCAGGCATTCCGGAACCACCTCTCAGAGCTGCCAGAACCACATGCCGGACACTCCGGAATCACCTGCCGGGCATGCTGGAACCACGTGCTGGACGTTCCGGAACCACCTGCCGGACATTCCGGAACCACCGGCTCAACTCGCCGGAACCATTGCCGGACATGCAAAATCACCTGCCTGCTACGCCAGAACCACTTGGTGAACACTCCGGTATCACCTGACGGGCATATCGAAACCACCTCTCAGAGGTGCCAGAACCACATGACGGACATTCCGGAATCACCTGCCGGGCATGCCGGAGCCACCTGCCGGACATGCCGGAACCACCGGCCCGACTCGCCGGAACCATTGCCGGACATGCAAAATCACCTGCCGGCTACGCCAGAACCACTTGGCGAACACTCCGGAATCACCTGCCGGGCATGGCGGAACCACCTCTCAGACATGCCGGAAGCACATGCCAATGACACCGGAAGCACCTGCCGAGCACGCCAGAAGCACCTGCTCGACTCGCCAAAACCACCTGCTGGACATGCCAAAATCACCTGCCGGCTACGCCACAACCATTTGGCGGACACCATGGAAACACCTGTCGGGCGGGCCGGAACCACCTCTCAGACGTGCCAGAACCATGTGCCTGAGATGCCGGAACCACACCCCATAAAGACCTAAACCACCTGCCAGACCCGCCTGAACCACCTGCCGAGCTCGCCGGAGCCACCTGCTGGACACGCCAAAATCACCTGCCGGGTACGCAAAAACCACGTGGCGGAAACTCCGGATTCCCCTTTCGGGCATGCCGGAACCAACTCTCAGACGTGCCAGAACCTCGTGCCGGAGACGCCAGAACCACCTGCCGGACAGACCGGAAACACCTGCTGGACACGCCGGAACCACCGGCTCGACTCGCCGGAACCACTGCCGGACATGCAAAATGACATGCCGGCTACGCCAGAACCACTGGGCGAAGACTCCGGAATCACCTGTCAGGCATGCCGGAACCACCTCTCAGAGGTGCCAGAACCAGATGCCGGACACTCCGGAATCACCTGCCGGGCATGCCGGAACCATCTCTCAGACGTGCCAGAACCATGTTCCGGACACGCTGGTACCACCTGCCGAGCTCGCCGGAGCCACCTGCTGGACACGCCAAAATCACCTGCCGGCTACGCCAGAATCACTCGGCAGACACTCCGGAATCACCTGCGGGGCTGGCTGGAACCACCTCCCGGTCACGCCAAAATCACCTTTCAGCTACGCCAGAACCACTTGGCGGACACTCCGGAAACACCTGTCGGGCCGGCCGCAACCACCTCTCAGACGTGCCAGAACCATGAGCCTGAGATGCCAGAACCACTCCCCGAACAGACCGAAACCACCTGCCAGACCCGCCTGAACCCCCTGGCCAGCACGCCTGATCCACCTGCTCAACTAGCCGGAACCAACTTCCTGACACGCCAAAATCACCTGCCAGGTATACAAGAACCACTTGGTGGACACTCCGGAATCATCTGCCGGACATGCCAGAACCAGCTCTCAGACACACCAGAACCACGTGCCAGAGACGCCGGAAGCACCAGCTGAGCATGCCTGAGCCACCTGCTCGACTCGCAAGAAACACCTGTCTTACATGCCAAAATCACCTGCCGGGTACGCCGGAAACACTTGGCGGAGGCTCCGGAATCGCCTGTCGGGCGTGCCGGAACCACCTCTCAGACTTGGAAGAACCATGTTCTGGACACGCGGGTACCACCTGCTGAGTATGCCGGAACCAGCTGATCCACTCCCCAGAACCACCTAGTGGACACGCCAAAATCAACTGCCGGGTACGCCAGAACCACTCGGCAGACACTCCGGAATCACATGACAGGCATTCCGGAACCAAGTCTCAGAGGTGCCAGAACCAAATGCCGGACACTCCGGTATCACCTGCCGGGCATGCCGGAACCACCTCTCAGCGGTGCCAGAACCACATGCCGGACACTCCGGAACCACCTGCTGGACATGCCGGAACCACCTGCTGGACATGCCGGAATCACCTGCCGGACATGCCGGAACCACCGGCTCGACTCGCCGGAACCATTGCCGGACACGCAAAATCACCTGCCGGCTACGCCAGAACCACTTGGCGAACACTCCGGTATCACCTGCCGGGCATGGCGGAACCACTTCTCAGACATGCCGGAACCACATGCCAATGACACCGGAAGCACCTGCCTAGCAGGCCAGAACCACCTGCTCGACTCGCCAAAACCACCCGCTGGACACGCCGAAATCACCTGCCGGCTACGCCAGAACCACTCGGCAGACACTCCGGAACCACCTGCCGGGCTGGCTAGAACCACCTGCCGGTCACGCCAACATCACCTTTCAGCTATGCAAGAACCACTTGGCGGACACTCCGGAAACACCTGTCGGGCATGCCGGAACCAACTCTCAGACGTGCAAGAACCTCGTGCCGGTCACGCCAGAACCACCTGCCGGACAGACGGGAAACACCTGCTGGATGCGCCGGAACCACCGGCTCGACTCGCCGGAACCACCGCCGGACATGCAAAATGACCTGCCGGCTACGCCGGAAAAACTTGGCGAACACTCAGGAATCACCTGTCGGGCATGCCAGAACCACCTCTCAGAGGTGCCAGAACCACATGCCGGACACTCCGGAATCACCTGCCGGGCATGCCGGAACCATCTCTCAGAGGTGCCAGAACCACATGCCGGACACTCCGGAATCACATGCCAGGCATTCCGGAACCACCTCTCAGAGGTGCCAGAACCACATGCCGGACACTCGGGAATCACCTGCCGGGCATGCCGGAAACATCTCTCAGGCTTGCCAGAACCATGCTCCGGACATGCCGGAACCACCTGCCGAGCTCGCCGCAACCACCTGCTGGACACGCCAAAATCACCTGCCGGCTACGCCAGAACCAATCGGCAGACACTCGGGAATCACATGCCAGGCATTCCGGAACCACCTCTCAGAGGTGCCAGAACCACATGCCGGACACCCCGGAATCACCTGCCGGGCATGCCGGAACCACCTGCCGGACATGCCGGAACCACCGGCTCGACTCGCCGGAACCATTGCCGGACATGCAAAATCACCTGCCGGCTATGCCAGAACAACTTGGCGAACACTCCGGAATCACCTGCCGGGCATGGCGGAACCACCTCTCAGACATGCCGGAACCACATGCCAATGACACCGGAAGCACCTGCCGTGCACGCCAGAACCACCTGCTCGACTCGCCAAAACCACCAGCTGGACACGCCAAAATCACCTGCCGGCTACGCCAGAACCACTCGGCAGACACTCCGGAACCACCTGCCGGGCTGGCTGGAACCACCTGCCGGTCACGCCAACATCACCTTTCAGCTACGTCAGAACCACTTGGAGGACACTCCGGAAACACCTGTCGGACTGGCCGCAACCACCTCTCACACGTGAGAAAACCTTGTGCCTGAGATGCCGGAACCACACCACGAAAAGACCGAAACCACCTGCCAGACCCGGCTGAACCACCTGCCGAGCACCCCGGAACCACTTACTCGACTCGCCGGAACCACCTACCTGACACGCTAAAATCACCTGCCGGGTATGCCACAACCACATGGTGGACACTCCGGAATCATCTGCCGGACATTCCAGAACCAGCTCTCAGACACACCAGAACCACGTGCCAGACACGCCATGAATGTTTCACCTGCTGATCATGCCTGAGCCAAATGCTCGACTTGCCAGAAACACTCTGCCAGAAACGCATTACAAAATCACCTGCCGGGTACGCCAGAAACACTTGGCGGACGCTCCGGAATCACCTGTCGGGCATGCCAGAACCAACTCTCAGACGTGCCAGAACCTCGTGCCGGACACGCCAGAACCACCTGCCGGACAGACCGGAAACACCTGCTGGACACGCCAGAACCACCGGCTCGACTCGCCGGAACCACCGCCGGACATGCAAAATGACCTGCCGGCTACGCCAGAACCAGTTGGCGAACACTCCGGAATAATGGAGATGGGAAAATTAGAATGGAAAATGAATACAAGAAGAATGACAGAGAAAATGCTGAATGAAAAAATATGCTGAATGAAAATAATGATAGAAAAATTTGGTGAATTTGGAATATGTGGCTGTGAAAATGAATATTAAAATAATGAGTATGAGAAATTAGGACAATGAAAAATAGTAGAAAAAATATAAATAAAAATATATAATAAAAAAAAAAAAAAAAAAAATAATAAAATAAAAAAAAATATAATAAAAAATAATAAATAAATAAATATAAAAAATTATAAATAAAATATTAAAAAATAAAAAAAATTAAAAAAAAAAAATAAAAAAAAAATAATATATATAATAAAAAATTAAATTAAAAAAAATAAAAAAAAAAAATAATAAAAAATAAAAAAAAATTATACTCCGGAATCACCTGTCGGGCATGCCGGAACCACCTCTCAGACTTGCCAGCACCATGTTCTGGACACGCCGGTACCACCTGCAGAGTATGCCGGAACCACCTGATCCACTCCCCAGAACCACCTGCTGGACACGCCAGAATGACCTGCCGACTACACCAGAACCACTTAGCAGGCACTCCGGAACCACCTGCCGGGCATGCCGGAACCACCTCTCAGAGGTGCCAGAACCACATGCCGGACACTCCGGAATCACCTGCCGGGCATGCCGGAACCATCTCTCAGACGTGCCAGAACCATGTTCCGGACACGCTGGTACCACCTGCCGAGCTCGCCAGAACCACCTGCTGGACACGCCAAATTCACCTGCCGGCTACGCCAGAACCACTCGGCAAATAATAAAATAATAAAAAGACACTCCGGAACCACCTGCCGGGCTGGCTAGAACCACCTGCCGGTCACGCCAACATCACCTTTCAGCTACGCAAGAACCACTTGGCGGACACTCCGGAAACACCTGTCGGGCATGCCGGAACCAACTCTCAGACGTGCAAGAACCTCGTGCCGGTCACGCCAGAACCACCTGCCGGACAGACGGGAAACACCTGCTGGAAGACTGAACTGACACGCCGGAACCACCGGCTCGACTCGCCGGAACCACCGCCGGACATGCAAAATGACCTGCCGGCTACGCCGGAAAAACTTGGCGAACACTCAGGAATCACCTGTCGGGCATGCCAGAACCACCTCTCAGAGGTGCCAGAACCACATGCCGGACACTCCGGAATCACCTGCCGGGCATGCCGGAACCATCTGCTCAGAGGTGCCAGAACCACATGCCGGACACTCCGGAATCACATGCCGGGTACGCCAGAACCACATGCCGGACACTCGGGAATCACCTGCCGGGCATGCCGGAAACATCTCTCAGGCTTGCCAGAACCATGCTCCGGACATGCCGGAACCACCTGCCGAGATGGAACATATGCACTCGCCGCAACCACCTGCTGGACACGCCAAAATCACCTGCCGGCTACGCCAGAACCAATCGGCAGACACTCGGGAATCACATGCCGGACATCCGGAACCACCTCTCAGAGGTGCCAGAACCAAATGCCGGACACTCCGGTATCACCTGCCGGGCATGCCGGAACCACCTCTCAGAGGTGCCAGAACCACATGCCGGACACCCCGGAATCACCTGCCGGGCATGCCGGAACCACCTGCCGGACATGCCGGAACCACGGCTCGACTCGCCGGAACCATTGCCGGACATGCAAAATCACCTGCCGGCTATGCCAGAACCACTTGGGGAACACTCCGGAATCACCTGCCGGGCATGGCGGAACCACCTCTCAGACATGCCGGAACCACATGCCAATGACACCGGAAGCACCTGCCGAGCACGCCAGAACCACCTGCTTGACTCGCCATAACCACCTGCTGGACGCGCCAAAATCACCTGCTGGCTACGCCAGAACCACTCGGCAGACACTCGGGAATCACATGCCAGGCATACCAGAACCACCTCTCAGAGGTGCCAGAACCAAATGCCGGAGACTCCGGTATCACCTGCCGGGCATGCCGGAACCACCTCTCAGAGGTGCCAGAACCACATGCCGGACACTCCGGAATCACCTGCCGGGCAGACCACTGGACATGCCGGAACCACCGGCTCGACTTGCCGGAACCATTGCCGGACATGCAAAATCACCTGCCTGCTACGCCAGAACCACTTGGCGAACACTCCGGAATCACCTGCGGGGCATGGCGGAACCACCTCTCAGACATGCCGGAACCACATGCCAATGACACCGGAAGCACCTGCCGAGCACGCCAGAACCACCTGCTCGACTCGCCAAAACCTCCTGCTGGACATGCCAAAATCACCTGCCGGCTACGACACAACCATTTGGTGAACTCTTCGGAATCACCTGTCGGGCTGGCTGGAACCACCTGCCGGTCATGCCAACATCACCTGCCAGCTATGCCAGAACCACTTGGCGGACACCATGGAAACACCTGTCGGGCCGGCCGGAACCACCTCTCAGACGTGCCAGAACCATGTGCCTGAGATGCCGGAACCACACCACGAAAAGACCGAAACCACCTGCCAGACCCGGCTGAACCACCTGCCGAGCACGCCGGAACCACCTACTCGACTAGCCGGGACCACCTACCTGACACGCTAAAATCACCTGCCGGGTATGCCACAACCACTTGGTGGACACTCCGGAATCATCTGCCGGACATGCCAGAACCAGCTCTCAGACACACCAGAACCACGTGCCAGACACGCCGAATGCACCTGCTGATCATGCCTGAGCCAAATGCTCGACTTGCCAGAAACACCTGCCAGAAACGCCAAAATCACCTGCCGGGTACGCCAGAAACACTTGGCGGACGCTCCGAAATCACATTTCGGGCATGCCGGAACCAACTCTCAGACGTGCCAGAACCTCGTGCCGGACACGCCAGAACCACCTGCCGGACAGACCGGAAACACCTGCTGGACACGCCGGAACCACCGGCTCGACTCGCCGGAACCACCGCCGGACATGCAAAATGACCTGCCGGCTACGCCAGAACCAGTTGGCGAACACTCCGGAATCACCTGTCGGGCATGCCGGAACCACCTCTCAATCTTGCCAGAACCATGTTCCGGGCACGCCGGTACCACATGCCGAGTATGCCGGAACCACCTGAACCACTCCCCAGAACCACCAGCTGGACACACCAGAATCACCTGCCGACTACGGCAGAACCACTCGGCAGACACTCCGGAACCACCTGCCGGGCATGCCGGAACCACCTCTCAGACGTGCCAGAACCATGTTCCAGACACGCTGGTACCACCTGCCGAGCTCGCCGGAACCACCTTCTGGACACGCCAAAATCACCTGCCGGCTACGCCACAACCACTCGGCAGACACTCCGGAATCACGTGCCGGGCTGGCTGGAAGCACCTGCCGGTCACGCCAACATCACCTTTCAGCTACGCCAGAACCACTCGGCGGACACTCCGGAAACACCTGTCGGGCCGGCCGGAACCACCTCTCAGACGTGCCAGAACCATGTTCCGGACACGCCGGTACCAGCTGCCGAGTATGCCGGAACCACCTGATCCACTCCCCAGAGCCACCTGCAGGACACGCCAGAATCACCTGCCTACTACGGCAGAACCACTCGGCAGACACTCCATAACCACCTGCCGGGCATGCCGGAACCACCTCTCAGAGGTGCCAGAACCACATGGCGACACTCCAGAATCACATGCCGGGCATGCCGGAACCACCTCTCAGAGGTGCCATAACACATGCCGGACACTCCGGAGTCACCTGCCGGGCTGGCTGGAACCACCTGCCGGTCACGCCAACATCAACTTTCAGCTACGCCAGAACCACTTGGCGGACACTCCGGAAACACCTCTCCGGCCGGCCGGAACCACCTCTCAGACGTGCCAGAACCTTGTGCCTGAGATGCCGGAAGCACTCCCCGAACAGACCGAAACCACCTGCCAGACCCGACTGAACCCCCTGGCGAGCACGCCTGATCCACCTGCTCAACTAGCCGGAACCCCCTTACTGACACGCCAAAATCACCTGCCGGCTACGCCACAACCATTTGGTGAACTCTTCGGAATCACCTGCCGGGCTGGCTCCAGAACCACTCGGCAGAGACTCCGGAACCACCTGCCGGTCATGCCGGAACCACCTCTCAGACATGCCGGAACCACATGACAATGACACCGGAAGCACCTGCCGAGCACGCCAGAACCACCTGCTCGACTCGCCAAAACCACCTGCTGGACACGCCAAAATCACCTGCCGGCTACGCCACAACCATTTGGTGAACTCTTCGGAATCACCTGCCGGGCTTGCTGGAACCACCTGCTGGTCACGCCAACATCACCTGCCAGCTATGCCAGAACCACTTGGCGGACACCATGGAAACACCTGTCGGGCCGGCCGGAACCACCTCTCAGACGTGCCAGAACCATGAGCCTGAGATGCCGGAACCACTCCCAGAACAGACCGAAACCACCTGCCAGACCCGCCTGAACCCCCTGGCGAGCACGCCTGATCCACCTGCTCAACTAGCCGGAACCAACTTCCTGACACGTCAAAATCACCTGCCAGGTATACAAGAACCACTTGGTGGACACTACGGAATCATCTGCCGGAGATGCCAGAACCAGCTGTCAGACACACCAGAACCACGTGCCAGAGTCTCCGGAAGCACCAGCTGAGCATGCCTCAGCCACCTGCTCGACTCGCAATATACAACTGTCGGACAGGCGAAAATCACCTGCCGGGTACGCCAGAAACTCTTGGCGGACGCTCCGGAATCACCTGTCGGGCGTGCCGGAACCACCTCTCAGACTTGCCAGAACCATGTTCTGGACACGCCGGTACCACCTGCCGAGTATGCCGGAACCAGCTGATCCACTCCCCAGAACCACCTAGTGGACATGCCAAAATCAACTGCCGGCTACGCCAAAACCACACGGCAGACACTCCGGAATCACTGGCCAGGCATTCCGGAACCACCTCTCAGAGGTGCCAGAACCAAATGCCGGACACTCCGGTATCACCTGCCGGGCATGCCGGAACCACCTCTCAGAGGTGCCAGAACCACATGCCGGACACTCCGGAATCACCTGCCGGGCATGCTGGAACCACGTGCTGGACATGCCGGAACCACCTGCCAGACATGCCGGAACCACCTGCCGAACATGCCGGAACCACCGGCTCGACTCGCCGGAACCATTGCCGGACATGCAAAATCACCTGCCGGCTACGCCAGAACCACTTGGCGAACAATCCGGTATCACCTGCCGGGCATGCCGGAACCACCTCTCAGAGGTGCCAGAACCACATGCCGGACACTCCGGGATCACCTGCCGGGCATGCCAGAACCACCTCTCAGACGTGCCAGAACCATGTTCCGGACACGCTGGTACCACCTGCCGAGCTCGCCGGAACCACCTGCTGGACACGCCAAAATCACCTTCCGGCTACGCCAGAACCACTCGGCATACACTCCAGAATCACCTGCGGGGCTGGCTGGATCCATGTGCCGGTCACGCCAACATCACCTTTCAGCTACGCCAGAACCACTTGGCGGACACTCCGGAAACACCTCTCCGGCCGGCCGGAAACACCTCTCAGACGTGCCAGAACCATGTGCCTAACATGCCGGAACCACTCCCCGAACAGACCGAAACCACCTGCCAGACCCGCCTGAACCCACTGGCGAGCACGCCTGATCCACCTGCTCAACTAGCCGGAACCACCTTCCTGACACGCCAAAATAACCTGCCGGCTACGCCACAAACATTTGGTCAACTCTTCGGAATCACCTGCCGGGCTGGCTCCAGAACCGCTCGGCAGACTCTCCGGAACCACCTGCCAGGCATGCCGGAACCACCTCTCAGACATGCCGGAACCACATGCCAATGACACCGGAAGCACCTACCGAGCACGCAAGAACCACCTGCTCGACTCGCCAAAACCACCTGCTGGACACGCCAAAATCACCTGCCGGCTATGCCACAACCATTTTGTGAACTCTTCGGAATCACCTGCCGGGCTTGCTGGAACCACCTGCTGGTCACGCCAACATCACCTGCCAGCTACGCCAGAACCACTTGGCGGACACGATGGAAAGACCTGTCGGGCCGGCCGGAACCACCTCTCAGACGTGCCAGAACCATGAGCCTGAGATGCCGGAACCACTCCCAGAACAGACCGAAACCACCTGCCAAACCCGCCTGAACCCCCTGGCGAGCACGCCTGATCCACCTGCTCAACTATCCGGAACCAACTTCCTGACACACCAAAATCACCTGCCAGGTATACAAGAACCACTTGGTGGACACTCCGGAATCATCTGCCGGAGATGCCAGAACCAGCTCTCAGGCACACCAGAACCACGTGCCAGAGACGCCGGAAGCACCAGCTGAGCATGCCTCAGCCACCTGCTCGACTCGCAAGATACACTTGTCGGACAGGTGAAAATCACCTGGCGGGTACGCCAGAAACACTTGGCGGACGCTCCGGAATCACCTGTCGGGCGTGCCGGAACCACCTCTCAGACTTGCCAGAACCATGTTCTGGACACGCCGGTACCACCTGCCGAGTATGCCGGAACCAGCTGATCCACTCCCCAGAACCACCTAGTGGACACGCCAAAATCAACTGCCGGCTACGCCAGAACCACTCGGCAGACACTCCGGAATCACAGGCCAGGCATTCCGGAACCACCTCTCAGAGCTGCCAGAACCACATGCCGGACACTCCGGAATCACCTGCCGGGCATGCTGGAACCACGTGCTGGACGTTCCGGAACCACCTGCCGGACATTCCGGAACCACCGGCTCAACTCGCCGGAACCATTGCCGGACATGCAAAATCACCTGCCGGCTACGCCAGAACCACTTGGTGAACACTCCGGTATCACCTGACGGGCATATCGAAACCACCTCTCAGAGGTGCCAGAACCACATGACGGACATTCCGGAATCACCTGCCGGGCATGCCGGAGCCACCTGCCGGACATGCCGGAACCACCGGCCCGACTCGCCGGAACCATTGCCGGACATGCAAAATCACCTGCCGGCTACGCCAGAACCACTTGGCGAACACTCCGGAATCACCTGCCGGGCATGGCGGAACCACCTCTCAGACATGCCGGAAGCACATGCCAATGACACCGGAAGCACCTGCCGAGCACGCCAGAAGCACCTGCTCGACTCGCCAAAACCACCTGCTGGACATGCCAAAATCACCTGCCGGCTACGCCACAACCATTTGGCGGACACCATGGAAACACCTGTCGGGCGGGCCGGAACCACCTCTCAGACGTGCCAGAACCATGTGCCTGAGATGCCGGAACCACACCCCATAAAGACCTAAACCACCTGCCAGACCCGCCTGAACCACCTGCCGAGCTCGCCGGAGCCACCTGCTGGACACGCCAAAATCACCTGCCGGGTACGCAAAAACCACGTGGCGGAAACTCCGGATTCCCCTTTCGGGCATGCCGGAACCAACTCTCAGACGTGCCAGAACCTCGTGCCGGAGACGCCAGAACCACCTGCCGGACAGACCGGAAACACCTGCTGGACACGCCGGAACCACCGGCTCGACTCGCCGGAACCACTGCCGGACATGCAAAATGACATGCCGGCTACGCCAGAACCACTGGGCGAAGACTCCGGAATCACCTGTCAGGCATGCCGGAACCACCTCTCAGAGGTGCCAGAACCAGATGCCGGACACTCCGGAATCACCTGCCGGGCATGCCGGAACCATCTCTCAGACGTGCCAGAACCATGTTCCGGACACGCTGGTACCACCTGCCGAGCTCGCCGGAGCCACCTGCTGGACACGCCAAAATCACCTGCCGGCTACGCCAGAATCACTCGGCAGACACTCCGGAATCACCTGCGGGGCTGGCTGGAACCACCTCCCGGTCACGCCAAAATCACCTTTCAGCTACGCCAGAACCACTTGGCGGACACTCCGGAAACACCTGTCGGGCCGGCCGCAACCACCTCTCAGACGTGCCAGAACCATGAGCCTGAGATGCCAGAACCACTCCCCGAACAGACCGAAACCACCTGCCAGACCCGCCTGAACCCCCTGGCCAGCACGCCTGATCCACCTGCTCAACTAGCCGGAACCAACTTCCTGACACGCCAAAATCACCTGCCAGGTATACAAGAACCACTTGGTGGACACTCCGGAATCATCTGCCGGACATGCCAGAACCAGCTCTCAGACACACCAGAACCACGTGCCAGAGACGCCGGAAGCACCAGCTGAGCATGCCTGAGCCACCTGCTCGACTCGCAAGAAACACCTGTCTTACATGCCAAAATCACCTGCCGGGTACGCCGGAAACACTTGGCGGAGGCTCCGGAATCGCCTGTCGGGCGTGCCGGAACCACCTCTCAGACTTGCCAGAACCATGTTCTGGACACGCGGGTACCACCTGCTGAGTATGCCGGAACCAGCTGATCCACTCCCCAGAACCACCTAGTGGACACGCCAAAATCAACTGCCGGGTACGCCAGAACCACTCGGCAGACACTCCGGAATCACATGCCAGGCATTCCGGAACCAAGTCTCAGAGGTGCCAGAACCAAATGCCGGACACTCCGGTATCACCTGCCGGGCATGCCGGAACCACCTCTCAGCGGTGCCAGAACCACATGCCGGACACTCCGGAATCACCTGCCGGGCATGCCGGAACCACCTGCTGGACATGCCGGAATCACCTGCCGGACATGCCGGAACCACCGGCTCGACTCGCCGGAACCATTGCCGGACATGCAAAATCACCTGCCGGCTACGCCAGAACCACTTGGCGAACACTCCGGTATCACCTGCCGGGCATGGCGGAACCACTTCTCAGACATGCCGGAACCACATGCCAATGACACCGGAAGCACCTGCCTAGCAGGCCAGAACCACCTGCTCGACTCGCCAAAACCACCCGCTGGACACGCCAAAATCACCTGCCGGCTACGCCAGAACCACTCGGCAGACACTCCGGAACCACCTGCCGGGCTGGCTAGAACCACCTGCCGGTCACGCCAACATCACCTTTCAGCTACGCAAGAACCACTTGGCGGACACTCCGGAAACACCTGTCGGGCATGCCGGAACCAACTCTCAGACGTGCAAGAACCTCGTGCCGGTCACGCCAGAACCACCTGCCGGACAGACGGGAAACACCTGCTGGATGCGCCGGAACCACCGGCTCGACTCGCCGGAACCACCGCCGGACATGCAAAATGACCTGCCGGCTACGCCGGAAAAACTTGGCGAACACTCAGGAATCACCTGTCGGGCATGCCAGAACCACCTCTCAGAGGTGCCAGAACCACATGCCGGACACTCCGGAATCACCTGCCGGGCATGCCGGAACCATCTCTCAGAGGTGCCAGAACCACATGCCGGACACTCCGGAATCACATGCCAGGCATTCCGGAACCACCTCTCAGAGGTGCCAGAACCACATGCCGGACACTCGGGAATCACCTGCCGGGCATGCCGGAAACATCTCTCAGGCTTGCCAGAACCATGCTCCGGACATGCCGGAACCACCTGCCGAGCTCGCCGCAACCACCTGCTGGACACGCCAAAATCACCTGCCGGCTACGCCAGAACCAATCGGCAGACACTCGGGAATCACATGCCAGGCATTCCGGAACCACCTCTCAGAGGTGCCAGAACCAAATGCCGGACACTCCGGTATCACCTGCCGGGCATGCCGGAACCACCTCTCAGAGGTGCCAGAACCACATGCCGGACACCCCGGAATCACCTGCCGGGCATGCCGGAACCACCTGCCGGACATGCCGGAACCACCGGCTCGACTCGCCGGAACCATTGCCGGACATGCAAAATCACCTGCCGGCTATGCCAGAACCACTTGGGGAACACTCCGGAATCACCTGCCGGGCATGGCGGAACCACCTCTCAGACATGCCGGAACCACATGCCAATGACACCGGAAGCACCTGCCGAGCACGCCAGAACCACCTGCTTGACTCGCCATAACCACCTGCTGGACGCGCCAAAATCACCTGCTGGCTACGCCAGAACCACTCGGCAGACACTCGGGAATCACATGCCAGGCATACCAGAACCACCTCTCAGAGGTGCCAGAACCAAATGCCGGAGACTCCGGTATCACCTGCCGGGCATGCCGGAACCACCTCTCAGAGGTGCCAGAACCACATGCCGGACACTCCGGAATCACCTGCCGGGCATGCCGGAACCACCGGCTCGACTTGCCGGAACCATTGCCGGACATGCAAAATCACCTGCCTGCTACGCCAGAACCACTTGGCGAACACTCCGGAATCACCTGCGGGGCATGGCGGAACCACCTCTCAGACATGCCGGAACCACATGCCAATGACACCGGAAGCACCTGCCGAGCACGCCAGAACCACCTGCTCGACTCGCCAAAACCTCCTGCTGGACATGCCAAAATCACCTGCCGGCTACGACACAACCATTTGGTGAACTCTTCGGAATCACCTGTCGGGCTGGCTGGAACCACCTGCCGGTCATGCCAACATCACCTGCCAGCTATGCCAGAACCACTTGGCGGACACCATGGAAACACCTGTCGGGCCGGCCGGAACCACCTCTCAGACGTGCCAGAACCATGTGCCTGAGATGCCGGAACCACACCACGAAAAGACCGAAACCACCTGCCAGACCCGGCTGAACCACCTGCCGAGCACGCCGGAACCACCTACTCGACTAGCCGGGACCACCTACCTGACACGCTAAAATCACCTGCCGGGTATGCCACAACCACTTGGTGGACACTCCGGAATCATCTGCCGGACATGCCAGAACCAGCTCTCAGACACACCAGAACCACGTGCCAGACACGCCGAATGCACCTGCTGATCATGCCTGAGCCAAATGCTCGACTTGCCAGAAACACCTGCCAGACACGCCAAAATCACCTGCCGGGTACGCCAGAAACACTTGGCGGACGCTCCGGAATCACATTTCGGGCATGCCGGAACCAACTCTCAGACGTGCCAGAACCTCGTGCCGGACACGCCAGAACCACCTGCCGGACAGACCGGAAACACCTGCTGGACACGCCGGAACCACCGGCTCGACTCGCCGGAACCACCGCCGGACATGCAAAATGACCTGCCGGCTACGCCAGAACCAGTTGGCGAACACTCAGGAATCACCTGTCGGGCATGCCGGAACCACCTCTCAATCTTGCCAGAACCATGTTCCGGGCACGCCGGTACCACATGCCGAGTATGCCGGAACCACCTGAACCACTCCCCAGAACCACCAGCTGGACACACCAGAATCACCTGCCGACTACGCCAGAACCACTCGGCAGACAGTCCGGAACCACCTGCCGGGCATGCCGGAACCACCTCTCAGGGGTGCCGGAACCACATGCCGGACTCTCCGGAATCACCTGCCGGGCATGCCTGAACCATCTCTCAGACGTGCCAGAACCATGTTCCAGACACGCTGGTACCACCTGCCGAGCTCGCCGGAACCACC